>NC_053489.1:638437226-638649726 GCF_905171775.1 Rana temporaria
CCCTGAAAAAAAGCCCTGACATTAGCCAACAACATGAATCAACTCGCTGTCTCATGCAGAGTCGCAGCACGCTCTTGCAGAATAGAAAAGATCCACGAGCAGAGGGAGGGGTGATGACGTCAGCGCGCACCGCCGCCTGGTGTACCAAGATGGCTGACCGCTCCGGAGCTAGGCCGAAGCCGCGGCCTTTCCTTAGGCCACGGCTGGGGTGCGCTCAGTGGATCGCATTCTGTGCCGATTAGAACAGGTCGACCCGTGCGGATCGGGCACAATCCGTTGCACCCCTAATAACCAACTTCTTATGATTTTTGTGCTGAGAAAAATCTGCATTACTCTCTGTTGAAATAAGTGTTCACAGTTTTCCACAGCAGGAGGGTGCAGTAACTCAAAGCAACCAAGCACATATCCGCTGTCATTGGGTACATTGCACTAATCTGTTCTGGTTGCTTTAAGGGGATGGAATTTCATTGCTCGTTTGAATAAGTCTCGTGGGGTTTCTGTTCATTGTTTAGAAAGTGTAACCTGGCAGCTTTTTTTTATTTTTTATCTTTTGGGCTTATAAGACTATTACGTGAGCAACCATGCTCCATCATCCAGCAGGGATAAAGGCCCCCTTGTAATTATCTTCCTAGAAAGGGTTGTAGACTTCGCAGAATAGTGATAGGATTATAAAATATGCCTAATTTGCAGAATGTCTTTTTTTTTTTATATTCCGAAGTATAATATAGTGGATCTGTATGGAAGTCATACGTTTTTAGCTGTATATAATATAAAAACTAAGGTTGGTAGGTATATTCCACTTTGGTATCGTAAAGCCTCGTACACGCTTTTCCGATTTTTTTTCCAACAACAAATGTGTGATGGCAGTTTTTTTTTTTTTGTTTTTTTGGATAATCCGACCATTGGTACGCTCCATTGGACAATTGTTGGAATTTCCGACAGCTGTTTTTTTTTTTAGCATGCTTTCAAATTTTCAGACAACAAATGTCTTGTCGGATTATCCGATTGTGTGTACACAAGTCCCCCGGACTAAAATCTAAAGTACAAACACGCATGTTCCGAACCAATGCTAACCATAAGACAACATTAGCAGAAGCTGCCCAAAGGGTGGCGCTAAAGAGCAGAATAACCACGTACTTTCCATGAAAAAGTTCTGCCGTCTGTATGCAGAAAAAGTTCATGGCCAACGCCCTACGGACAAAAATCCACGGAAAAGTCAGATGGAACTCCGATTGGGTGTATGAGGCGTAAAGAGGAAGTCGGCCACCTAGGCGACTCCTCCTCTCACCCTAGATGGCCCCTCCCCTAACAGCGATTTTTTCTGGGACACAACAGACTGTATCACAACAGACTGTATCACGGGAGCGTGCCCGCAAGCTAACCCCCCTTTTGCAGAGGGCTTCCCAGAATGGGGGTTAGGATGTGGGGAGGAGCCGAGACAGCCGCCGAGGGACCCCAGAAAACGAGGATCGTGGGCCACGCTGTGCAAAACTAACTGCACAGTGGAGGTAAGTATGACACTTTTTTTTTCTTTTTTTAAACGGGAACCTTTACTAACCCTTTAATCGTAGAGGCCTGTATGGTCATTTTTTCTATTTCGCCATTCACTCCCAGACAGTTTTCTGAGTACCTAGCAAGGATAATAACCCTTCAAAAATAATACGTTTTGTTTTTGAAACTGGTATGCAGTACTTCTGGTGTGTGTGTGTGTGTGTGTATATGTGTGTGTGTGTGTGTATGTGTGTATGTATATGTATATGTATGTATATATATATATATATATATATATATATATATATATATATATATATATATATATATATATATATATATATATATATATATATATATATATATATATATATATATATATTGTGTGCATTATGAATATTGCATGTATATTTATCTGAGGTTTATGGACTGTAGAACATTCCATGTCTTCTCTTCCGTCATGGCATCCACTTCCTCTTTGAATCGGGAAGGAAATTCTGCTCTGCACTTCGTTTTCTTCTCAATGTAAACTATGTAATGTAATCAGTCCACGTGTAGGAACTGGTGTGGGCACAGACCTGACATTTTTTAGTGTTGGGTCCTGAGAAGCGCCCATTGTTTGAGGCTCTGTTGTACCAGTTTGTCGCATTGCATACCACTTCTGTTTTGTAAACGGCTGTCGGCTTACAATACAAACTCTGTCCTAGGAAATACAGTCTTTGCTCTTGATCCGTTTATTAATAGTTGTGTACAGCTTGTCCATGCTTTGACATACAAGGGGCTTTTGCAGTCCAATACAGAGAGTGTAGTTTTCTCCGTCAGCACCGGGATTAAATGGCATTCAGGGTTTGAAACAGAACAAGAGGGCGCAAAGCCTTTAATTCCTCCCTTTGTTTTCTTTTTGCCATGTTTGCTGAGGTATATTTTACATGATGGAGGCCAGCGTCGTGATCTGCTGATGTACACCCAGAATTATAATAATCCTTCCTGAAAATGTCAGCTTTTTTTTTTTTTTACTTCCCCTGCTCGTGTGATCGAGTAACTTGGTAGCAGATGTGACATCGAATATAATGTCATTAAAGTGGAGGTTCACCCATATAGAGAACACATTTTCCCCTTAGATGAATGCTTGTTTTGTCTAGGGGAATCGGCTAGTTGTTTTAAAATATGAGCCGTACTTACCGTTTACGAGATGCATCTTCTCCGCCGCTTCCGGGTATGGGCTGCGGGACTGGGCGTTCCTTCTTGATTGACAGTCTTCCGAGAGGCTTCCGACGGTCGCATCCATGGCGTCACGATTTTCCGAACGTCTGTGCGCAGGCGCAGTATAGAGCCGCACCGACTTTCGGCTACGAGTGGCGCGATGGATGCGACCGTCGGAAGCCTCTCGGAAGACTGTCAATCAAGAAGGAACGCCCGCTCTCGAAGACCCATACCCGGAAGCGACGGAGAAGATGCATCTCGTAAACGGTAAGTAATGCTCATATTTTAAAACAACTAGCCGATTCCCCTAGACAAAACAAGCATCCATCTAAGGGGAAAAGGTAAAAAAATAAATAAATGGGTGAACTCCCGCTTTAAGAAAAGGTGTTTTTTATTTTTATTTTTTATAATTAAAAAAAATAATAATTTGTTCAGGCATAAGTTTGTTTTATTTTTTGCGCTTTCTATAGTAACTACCATTTAAAGCTGTTCTTGCCTCTATATAAAATGGCGTGTGTGGTAGTTTTATTCTTTTAAGAGCATATTCAACATGGTAGGACGGTGCAGGTGGCGCTTGGACAGAACTTGAAATACAGAATGGGAAGGAAATTGTGAGGATCTTGGTTCCTCTATGACTTCATCAGTCACCGGAAGAGAGGTGTCTAATTGGATGCTGGTCCTCTCGAGACGGTTTGGCGCCTCTGTGGCTAGCATTGGAACAGAATCCCCATCCGGTAGGGACAGTGCTTGGAGGTAGGGAAAGTTTCCAGAGAAGTAGGGACAGTGCAGGGACTTTGTATACCTCTCTCTTGAAAGTTTCCACTTAGGGCAGTGGTTCTCAACCTGGGGGTCGAATGATGATTTACCTGGGGTCACCAAATCCTGGGCTGTTACTGATGCCCGCACCACTCTCCCAGCCTTTTTGCGGCCCTGGAGCCAGTTGCCACACAGCTGGGCTGTTCCTAGAGCCCTCGGCCGCCCACTCACCCTTTTTGCAGGGACTAGAGGTCAGCTAACTGGTGAGAAATTTGAAGTGGGAGGGGCTGAAGGAGACCCTATCCTGATTTCGGCATAGGTGTCACTGCTATGAGACACCACAAAGTTGGAGACACAGTGAGTAACACTACCTGTGATTGGAGTTGCCATTAAAAGTTCCCACTATAGTTCTCAGATCAGCAGATGACCTTCATCAAGAGCACTGCCACTCATCCCATTCCCCCCACCAGCACTGCCACTCATCCCAAACCCCCGCTAAGCACTGCCGCCCATCCCAAACCCCCGCCATCACTGGCGCTCATCCCATTCCCCCCAACCTCCCCACCAAGGAGTAAGAGAAGGAATACAAATTGAGAATACGTGAAAGGGGGAGGAACAAAGAAAAAGGGAGAAAAAGAATAGGAGAAAGAATAAATAGGGCTAGAGAGGGATGGTGGGGGGAAAAACAAACAAGAAATTAAGATGGAGAGATATAAAAGGGAATGAAAGGAGAACAAAGAGAGAGGTACACCCTAAAATGTACCATAAGGGTTTTAATGCTGTATGAGTGGAAGGGACTTGGGGAGCGCTAAATGTCCGTGGGTTAGGGGCGCAAAATACTTGTCTTGCCTTGGGTGCTGACAACCCACAAAACAAAAATAATTTTACTATTAGGGGTCCCCACGACTTGGGAAATTTGATCAAGGGGTCACGGCACTAGGAAGGTTGAGAGCCACTGACTTAGGGTGTGGACTGGCCAGGCCACATTCCACTCCACATTGCAGACGCTGTTGGCATCTTTAAGTCTTCAGGCCGCTGTTGCAGTTCACAAGTGGCTCTGGGTGGGTATGCCTACCTGCTGGGCCTGAAAAAGTTGTTGGACCTTCTACAACTTAACTTTATTGCCTGACTCTCACTCTGTGTTTACTGCTCGCCACACAACGCTGCACCCTGCTCACACATGTTAGTCAGCAGTTGGTAATGCATGCTGGGAAACTTTCCCAAGGACAAGCCGAGGTTCTGGAACCATGCTCTGTACCATTAGTACACATATGCTGCACCTGTGGTCACCAGTGGCCCCCTGGTCTGTACAAACTCAACAATCCTTAGTTTAGCTGGGACACCCCAACCTAAGTTTGCCATGTGACCATAACATGCAAAATTCACAAACTTCAACCATCTGTGTATTTTTGCATCTTATGAGCAGGTGAGGGTTAAGCTGGCTATACCCGTAAAGATTTATTTAGCTGAATGAGAGATATACATTGATTCTGGATAGAATATTAACTGGTTCCTGCTGAATTGGCCGAATTTCACTCGGCTGGCTTTACTCCTTTTCTATTATGGTCACTGGAGCTGTGTGGGGGGGGGGGATCCCCCAAATTTTCAGCTGTCAGAAACTGGAATACTTTGGACAGTTATTCAGTGACAGAACCCTCTTTAATTCCGGAGTGTTTGTTCCCCCCTCTCTACTCCTATTTGGTCTGCAGGACAGGAGGTGAAATCTCCCCAGCGGGACACAAAAGACAAAACGGGGTTAAAAAAATATATAATCTCTCCCTATCATTTTTCAGGGAATATGGATGACGCACAAACATTTCTTTCACTCATGGTTAGGGTTTGGTTGAAGCCATTTTATTATCAACTGTGTTTTACTTTTTTAAATCATCACAACAAACTACCCGAATGACCCTGGTCAAAAGTTTACATATCCTGGTGATTTTGGCATGATGGCAAGTTGACACAAAGGGGTTTGAATGTTTGCTTGTAATTGGTGTGTGTGTATAAAAGGTCAATGAGTTTCTGGACTCCTGACAGACCCTTGCATCTTTCATCCAGTGCTGCACTGATGTTTCTGGATTCTGAGTCATTGGGGAAAGCAAAAGAATTGTCAAAGGATTAGCAGGAAAAAGGATCAGCAGGAAAAAGTAGTTTAACTGTATAAAACAGGAAAGGGATATAAAAAGATATCCAAGGAATTGAGAATGCCAATCAGCAGTGTTCAAACTCTAATCATGAAGTGGAAAATGTGGGGCTCTGTTGAAGCCAAACCACGGTCAGGTAGACCAAGTAAAATTTTAGCTGCAACTGTCGGGGGGTATGTTTGGGATGCAAAGAAAAACACACACATAACTTCAGGTAAAATACAGGACTCTCTGAAAACATGTGGTGTGGCTATTTCAAGATGCACAATAAGGAGGCACTTGGAAAGATGGGCTGCATGGTCGAGTTGCCAGAGGTACACCATTCCTACTGTGAAACACGGAGGTGGATCGCTGATGTTTTGGGGATGTGTGAGCTACAAAAGCACAGGAAATTTGGTCAAAATTGATGGCAAGATAAATGCAGTATGTTTCCAAAAAATACTGGAGGAACACTTGCATTCATCAGCCAGGAAGCTGCGCATGGGATGGACTTGGACATTCCAACATGACAATGATCCAAAACACAAGGCCAAGTTGACTTGTCATCGGCTACAGCAGAATAAAGTGAAGGTTCTGGAGCGGCCATCTCAGTCTCCTGATCTCATTATCATTGAGCCACTCTGGGGAGATCTCAAACATGCAGTTCATACAAGACAGACCAATAATTTCCAGGAACTGGAGGCTTTTTGCCAAGAGGAATGGGCAGCTTTACCATCTGAGAAGATAAAGAGGCTCATCCACAAATGCCACAAAACACTTCAAGCTGTCATTGATGTTAAAGGGGGCAATACACGGTATTAAGAACTGGGGTATGTACATTTTGATCAGGGTCATTTGGGTAGTTTGTGCTGTCAATATAATTCAAAGAGTAAACACAGTTGATTGATAATTGATGGCTTCAGCTAAACACTAACCATGAGTGAAAAGCTATGAAGAAGCACTAAGGCATAGTGCGAAACGTCAGCTTTTCTTTTGTTGTGCTGTTTTTTTTGCTGTGGCATGTATTTTGTGATTTTTAATTAAAGGAGGAGTTTTTTTGGAGTGCGGCTGTCCCAGCTTTTTTCCTTCATCCTAACCTGCATTTTGATTGCACTGCCTGCACCCTTGGCTCGGACCACAGGAATCAGATTACCTGGTTCTCTTTGAGCGGTTACCCACTCTCTCATGAGTGAAAAGTTTGTGTTATTCATATTCTCTGAAAAATGGCCAAGAAATCATAAATTCTACCAGGGTATGTAAACTTATGAGCACAACTGTAACTGTCACATGGGTGCTACTCTACACCAAACTGTCAAACCATCAAATGACTGGAGTCATAACTGATCACATGTGAAGCATCATGGCAGTTGAATATTAAGCTGGCCAAGATGGCGGCTTCCTTTGCTGAAAATTATGGGAGGGTTTACTTCCACTTTAAGGCTGGGTTCCCACCGATGCGGCCTCAGGTTACAGAAGGGGGTCCTGTGCGTCACTGTTCACTGATTTATTTTTATTTATTTTTTCAGGTGCGCATCAGGTCCAAATTTTTGCCTGAATTCGCACCTAAAACAGAGCCAAAGATGCACAGGTCACCTTTCCAGTGCGTATCGCGGCCGTCCCAGAGCTGTGTGAACCAGGTCCATTAAGAGACAGTCACTCTCCTCTGTCATGCAAATTGGATACGGGGAAACTCTTATCCAATTTGCATCAGTGTGATCCCAGCCTCAGTATTGGATGTGTTTAGATTAACTGCTTGCCGACCAGCCGCAGTTCTACGGCGGCAGGTCGGCTCCCCTGGGCGAGAGCCCGTAGTATAACGTCGGCTCTAAAAGTGGCCACTAGGGGCACGTGCGCGCGCACCCCCCGCTCGCCCCCAACTCTTGTGCCCGGCGGGCGCGATCGCCGCCGGGCACACGCGATCGCTCGTTACAGAGCGAGGACCGGGAGCTGTGTGTGTATTTTTGCACAGTGGCCCGGAACCTGTTCTTCTGGGGTCCCTCGGCGGCTGTCTCGCCTCCCCCCCCCCCCCTGCAAGAGCTTTCCACCTTCATGTGAGCTCTCTCGAATGGTGGTAAGTTCTTGCGGGCGCGATCCCGTGATACAGCCGGCGGCTATAGCCGCTCAATGTATCACTCGGCCCCGCCCCCCGGCATGCCGTGTCATTTGATATGATTGACAGCAGCGCAAGCCAATGGCTGCATTGCTTTCAATCAACCAATGAATGAGCCGAGAAGACGACCGAGAAGCCAAGCGCGTTCATGGTGCGGGACTTTTAAAGGGGGGGGGAGGGGCGCTAATGCTCGATGTTTTTTTCACCATAATGCATTAAGGTGAACAAACATGTACCTTTACAACGCCTTGAAACTTGGAGATTAAGGATATTTGCTTAGTGTCCTTTTTTTAAGGAATCTTTCCCTCATGATAGTTTGTTGCCTGTGAGGAGACGCAGTGAGCCGCCATGTCCTCCCACACTATTTACATCAGTGGTTTCAGGGATTTCGTTCTATGCCACGATTACGCTCGCGTCGGTTCAGATACGGGAGTAATTGTTTCTTCGGTGGTTCTGTGATCTTAATGACAGATAAAAGCATATGCCACCGTAGACAGTGAAGGCGTCCCCAGAAATCATGATAAACACATGACAGTCCTTTGTCCTGTTCATGTTGTGTATTTGTGAACATTGACTATAAAGCAGGGTGAGATCACAGCGCTGTGTTTTGGATGCGTTGCTGACTGTCGGAGCAAAGCTCGCTGTCTTTACATTATGCATGCTGGGAAGCGCGCTTGTCATATGATGAGCCGGGAGTTATGTTTCTATCTTCTAGCACTGAGTCATCTTTGCACCTCATTGCAGATCACTACAGTGCAAAGAACAATCTGCTGCCTTTTAAACCTGTTCAGCAGCTGACTACGGGATTGACATCACGCCTTAACCCTTTCAGGGATGTCGGGGGAAACAAATACTCGCCGGCCTGTTTTTTTCCTGACATTGGATTCAGGTTTCCTGGTCTTTTATGGGAGGTTGATTACAGCCGGTGCTCATTATTCACTTGGCATATTTAAATGTGGATCTGGCTAATTGGTTAGAGCTGGACTCTAGCCACTTAACCACTTGCCTACTGGGCATTTTCACCCCCTTCCTGCCCCATGCCAATTTTCAGCTTTCAGCACTGTCACGCTTTGAATGACAATTGCGCGGTTGTGCGACGTGACTCCCAACAAAATTTACGTAGTTTTTTTAAATTTTTATTTTTTATTTTCACAAATGAAGCTTTCTTTTGGTGATATTTGATCACCTCTGCGGTTTTTATTTTTTGCTCTATAAACAAAAAAGAGCAACAATTTTGAAAAACATATTTCTTTTAATTATTGCTATAATATTCCAATTTTTTATTTAACAATTTTTTTTCCTCAGTTTAGGCCAATACGTATTCTACATATTCTTGGTAAAAAAAAATCGCAATAAGTGTATAGTGAATGGTTTGCGCAAAAGTTATAACTTCTACAAAATGGGGATAGATTTATATATATATATATATATATATATATATATATATATATATATATATATATATATATATATATATATATATATATATAAATAATTTTTACTAGTAATGGTGGTTATTTTTGTCAGGACTTCGATTATGCGGAGGACAGATCGGATACTTTTGACACTATTTTGGGACCATTCACATTTATACAGCGAACAGTGCTATAAATATGCACAGATTACTGTATAAATGTGACTGGCAGGGAAGGGGTTAACATTAGGGGTGATTCTTACTGTGGGGGGAGGTGACCTATGTACAAGGGACACACCATCTGTCTCCTCTCCCTGACAGGACGTGTAGCTTTGTATTTACACACAGAGCTCCACGTCCCTGGCTCTGTAAATGCCGATCGCGGGTACTTGGCGGACATCGCGGCCGCCAGGCATGCGCATCGGCACCCGCGCGACATGGTGGGCACAGTTTTTCCCCGATGCGTGGTGGCGCGCAGGGAACTCATAAACAGGAGGACATCCATTGTAATAAAAAAAAGCATTACATGTCCTCCTTAAATATGAGATCTGGTGTCAAAAAGACCTCAGATCTCATATTTGGACTTGAATGCAATTAAAATGAAAAATGTTGTATACAAAATGGCCCTTTAAGAGCTATGGGCAGAAGTAATGTTTTGACTTTGCTTCCGCCCTGCTATGGTATGGAGATGAGTGGAGGCCGCCACCCCCCCCCACCCCCTTGTATCCATACCCAGGAAGGACAAGGACTGGATCGCCTCCGCGGTTACCGACGGCTCCGATTAGCGGCGGAAGGCGGCCCTATCCCACCACCAATAATGGTGATCTTGCAGTGAATCCGCCTGCTGAGACCACCATTATCATAAACAGGACTGCCCATTGAAAAATTGATACCTCGGTTGTGGCAGCAGCTGCTGCCGTTACCGAGATATCCACCTTTAAAATGCCGACGTGTATATATACAGTGGGCGGTCACAATTTGCTAGGCAGAACTGCTAAATACAGTTTTTAAATACGTATGAGTTGCTTTGCCTGCCAAGGTTTCGCACTTTTGTTTAATTTGTTCTGAGAATTGCACAGCTCTGCCAGGTTGGTGACTTATTGTTAAAGCGAAAGTAAACCTATCCATTTACCAGTTTCATTTCCGGTGTTCTATCAAAGTGGCGGCGCAGAAAGGATGGACACTCCATCTATGTTGCTGATTAGCTGGATTGACGTCCCAAAGCTTATGCGCACATGGTAGGTTTCGACGAGGGATACAATTTCTCGGTCACAATTTAATGTTGTGCAAACAGCGGAGGGATGCCGTATTTGTCATATTGTGCCTCGCTGTTGTGCTGCGGGTTTACAGCGTGGCACAATGTGGCTCCAGTGTGCGTGGCACTTAAATGATTTTCTTTTTTATGAATACCTAACTGAAAACACCTGTTTGTTTTTTTTTTATTCTGCTTCTGTTGAGTTTTTTAAATGCATAGGAACTGGTTTATCTACCATAGAAGGGCAGTGCTTTGGCAAGCAATTGGCTTTTTTGCATGAGCCCTGGGCTCTGTTCCCACCAGACATTTTTATTGTACTTTCTCTATTGTCTTTTTGATAGCTGTGCTCCTTGGACTACTGCTGACCCCACCAAAGTGTCTCCCACTTATCTCGTATTGACCAGGGAAGCAGGTTTATTCCCTAGGCAGAGACTACAGATCTGGATCTATATAAAGCTGGGAATATACTAGTAGAACTTTTCATTTCTTATTGTTCATTGGAAGAATTTTATATATATAATTTTGTCATTAGTAGGGCGAAATCAACATTTGTTTTTGACCGCAGTGTTGAGAAAATTCAGAGGAGCAGGATTGAATTTTTTTATTTTTTTTAAGTTGATAGCGTTTTTGTTCTGTAATATCCATCCGTTCCAAAATCAAATGTTAAAAGAAGACAATCTTTTGAAAGATATTTGAATGTTCCGTATACATTTATGTTCAAAATTCTATTAGTGTTTACCCAGCTTAAAGTGATTGTTTTTATAGGGGAAAAAAAAAAGACTTTACAAACATGTTATACTAGCCTGCTCTGTCGCAGTGGATTTTCACAGAGCAGTCCCGATCCTCCTCTTCTCGGGTCCCTCTTCGGTGCTCCTGGCCCCTCCTTCCAGTTCAGTCCCCCACAGTAAGCTGCTTACTATGGGGGGCACCTGAGCAGAGTGTCGGCTCCCTGTGTCCTTTCTGACACAGAACCCCCCTCTCTTCCCCTGATTGGCTAGCTGACTTTCATTGACAGCTGCAGCAGCCAATGGCGCTGCTGTGTCTCAGCCAATCAGGATGGAGAATCTTGGACAGCTCATGCACATCGCTGGACAGAGACCGCTGGTAAGTGTGTGGGGGTTGCGCAAAGAAGGCTTTTTATATTAATGCATACAACCCATTTAACTATTCTCCTGGAAATTACTTTAATATTTTCACATTCTTATTCCTCCCTAGTCTGACTATTGCGTTAAATAACAGAGGAGGAAAAAGAGTGGGACTTTAGATGAGTAAAAAGAGTAATGGTATGTATGTATTAAAGAGGAAGTAAACCTGCCGCCATCTTGCCTCGATGTCCCTTTCGTGTATGTGACTGGCCAGAGCGGCGATGACGTTGCATGCGCACGGGACCGGCATGATTCTTTTCATGGAGCCGGCCCGCTAGTGCGCCTGCGCCATTGTCTACGGCACGCAAACCCCGTAAACATCGGTGCCTGTTTTTGGTAAATATCTCCTTAACCGTCTAGGTTAAGGAGATATTTCTTGCACCTACAGGTAAGACTTAATCTAGGCTTACCTGTAGGTGCAAGTTGTGTGGTTGGGTTTATAACCACTTTAAAACCTTTATTAATGACGCAGTTCCATGATCTAGAAATGCACAATAGAGTTTCCAAAATATAGACACCACCTGATATAAATAGGCTGACATTAAAGTGGAGTTCCACACAGATTTTCAGATTTTTTTATTTTTTTTTACCAAAAATTAAAAAAATAAAATAAATTATACTCACCAGAAAGGGCTGTTGCTATGCGGAAGTATCTCTTCCTCCACCGTGTTCGTCTTCTTCTTCGCCCTGCGTCGTGGTGAATGGGGCGCGCTGCCTTCTGGGAACTGTGTGTAACCCAGGAGGCAGCCACCCATTCACAAAGCGCCGTGAAAAGTCGCGCATGCGCAGTAGGAAACGGGCAGTGAAGCAGGTAGAAGCCTGTTTTAAATACAAGTATACCAAATAGACATATGAAATACATACAGTGAGATATATATATATATATATATATATATATATATATATATATATATATATATATATATATATATATATATATATATATATATTCTCAGTAAAACCTTGGTTTGAGAGCGTTTTGCAAGACGAGCAAAATGTTTAATTTTGACTTGATATACAAGCGATGTCTTGATATAAGAGTAGCGTCATGTCACAACTGAGTATAAAAAAGAGGAGCCTCTAAGTGTAGCAATATGGTTACATTTAATGAAGGTACAACATTTAGCAACTTATTGCTACTCTTAGAAGCACCTCTCTTCTCTTTTATACCCTGTAAAAAAAAAAAAATGCTTTGATATATGGGTGCTTTGGATTACAAGCATGTTTAGGGAACAAATTATGCTTGCAATCCAAGGTTTTACTGTGTGTGTGTGTGTGTGTGTGTATATATATATATATATATATATATATATATATATATATATATATATATATATATATAATGCACGCACACGTGCTAGATGTGGAGATAAAAGCCTAACCGTCTTAATATCCCATAAAATAAGAACTCTGTGTTTCGTGAATCGCATTCACTCATCAGGAGTATGGATGCAAAAATCACTTAAGTACAGAAAAGTCGAGTATATAAAATATATACTCTGGGAAATGTATCGGCTCAAGTGGGGATTGAGAGATGAAAGAGGGGGTCCCAAGCATAGTGTCGGGTCCGGAGCTGTGGCAGGAAAAACCCAAACCGGATCAAGAGAACTGCCAAATAGCAGGCCAGGTTATCGCAGTGCAATCCAAGAGGATGAATTATGTGTTCACAATGAACCGCATCACTCAGGAAAAAATAATGTAATAATGAATTTATATGTAAAATAAAAAGGGTGTGGTAAAGGATAGATTTTTTTAATTTCTTCCAAGGGTGTACTGTATTTATATACTCAATTTTTCTGTACTTGCAGAATTTTTTTTGCATCCATACTCCTGACGAGTGAATGTGATTGACGAAACGCGTAGCGTTCTTATTTTATGGGATGCCAAGACAGTTTTATTCTCCATATCCAGCATTCATGTGTGTGTATGATCACTGTATGTATTTTATATGTCCAATTGGTATATTTGTATTGTCAGCCTATTTGTATATGGTTGTCCTATATTTTGGAAACTGTATCGTGCATTTCTAGACCGTGGAACTGTGTTATCAATAAAGGTTTTAATGCATACATACCATTACTCCATACATTTTTTGCAGTAAAATATCTCATCTAAAGTCCCATTATTTTCCCCTCTGTTACTTGGGGATGGAGGCTTGCTACTGTGGCTATGCCAGGTCATTTTTTTTATTTTTCGTTAAATTTGAAGTTTTGTATGATGGCCTCTGGGAGCTACTGTGTGTTTCATTGCTGTCACTGGGGCCTCCCTTCTTAAAAACTGAGGTAAGCTACAGTATACGCTACCAGACGTGCCTTAGGCAGGCCATAGAGGGTGTGAATTTTCCTGCAACCACGGGTTGCAGGAATAAAATTTTCACAATTTCCCCCGTCAACGCACCCAATGCTGTCGGATTAATACCTCCTGCGGAGATTTTTTTTATATTTTCCCGGCAAAATCTAGCAGGCTGGTTGTACACAAGTTGACTTATTGATCAACTTGGCACATTCAACCTGCCCATACACCTTTCAAATCTCATCCGGTTCCTGCTGAACAGTCTCTGGTCGGCTTTAAAGGGGTTGTAATGGTACATTTTTATTTATTTTTATTCCTAAATAGCTTCCTTTACCTTAGTGCAGTCCTCCTTCACTTACCTCATCCTTCCATTTTACCCTTAAATGTCCTTATTTCTTCTGAGAAATCCCCACTTCCTGTTCTTCTGTCTGTAACTCCACACAGTAATGCAAGGCTTCCTCCCTGGTGTGGAGAAAGCCTTTTGAGGGGTCGAGCAGGAGTGTCAGGACGTCTACTAACACACAGCACCTTTCTCTATCTGCAACGTAGAGAGCATCCTGACTCTCCTGTAGTCCAAGGGAGGGGGCAAGCATGACACTCCACACCAGGGAGAAAGCCTCAAATTATTATATGCTTTGCCACGACACAAAAAAAACCACCCAAAAAAACATGAAGCCCCTTTTGCAGATGCGCGGTGGTGCAATGTCGCCTCACACATCTAGCAGTGCATGCACGAAAACACATGGTAACAAAGTAATGTTTTGGTCAAATACTTTTTTCTTCAGAAGGAACGTGCATGTTTTTGCACATGGGGTAGCTTATTAAAATTAATGGGCTGCCCGAAATGTAACATGCAGAAACGCGCACACTCCATCGCATCGGCATAGTCTTCAGGTGGCACAGGCGGCAACAGAAACCAAAGTCCATTCCTACTTCTGCAGTTTGATCCAGAGCAATGGGCTGCGCCGTCTCACAAATGTCCATTAATTTCTTTTGTGGGTGTGGCTACCTTTTTAGATGAAGGATTATTTAATGTGAAGTGACATTGTACAAAATTCGGTAATCCGCAGCAATTTATGAGATCTTAGATCCGCCATATACTGGATGATTTTTCAGAAGATTTGTCAGTGATATGATGAGAATTTTGACGAGCCGAGCAATGATTGCGATTTTTCGAGGTATAGAAAATAGAGATGTTAGTCATAGTGATTGTCGAACTTGTTGAAAATTTTATTCTCTGCAGTCATTCGTTTCCAAGAAATGTAATCAATACAAATGATCGTTTACAGGGCGGTTTACAGTGTAAAGGATACCCGCTTCCGTTCAAAGCGCAAATGATCGTAAAAGGCCATTGTCGTACAGGACACATAAACCCACCACAAAATGTAAGTCACTAGCAATTTGTTATGATGCCAATAAAATATGCATTGAATTGTTTTAGAGATTGGCTGAAGTTTTCTGTAAAAAGGAGACATTCTTATTAATCGCTGTTTATTATTGCACTTTTTTAGACATCCTGTACGCTCCAGCGGTGCTGCTTCTATGATTGGAGGTTCTGGCTGCAAACCGCACAAAGCTGTATTGTGCAACACACATCTATCTTTTTTTGGCTGTTAAATGCAGCCTGAGATTATTGGAAGCAGCACAGAGCTTTGTGGGATGCTGCAGTTCTTTACTGCATGCACATTAACATGGTATTTTGGGAATTCGGGTAGGTTGCGCTATGGCAGCCCATTTGTTTTGCATGTGCGTTGCACTCTGCTGCAGTACGGTCACATTGCCGTCTATTATAGTTGTGCATAACCCATTTTAGAGAAACACAGGAAACCGTGCGATGGATTGTGGTGCCATCAATGCACCCAAGCAGCAAAGCACAGTTGCGAACCTTCTGTGCCTTAAAGCGGAGCTCCACCCTAAAGTGGAACTCACGCTGATTGGAACCCTCCCCCCTTTGGTGTCACATTTGACACCTTTCAGGGGGGAGGGGGTGCAGATACCTGTTTAAAGACAGGTATTTGCACCCACTTCCGGCCACACAGTTTCGGGAAAACTGCGGGCATGACGTCACCTCCCGTTCTCCCCCCCGTTGTGCTCTGGGAACACTCGGCTCCCAGCGGGAGCCAATCAGCGGCGCAGCATAACTCGCGCATGCCCCGTAGGGAACCGGGTAGTGAAGCCGCAGCGCTTCACTTCCTGATTCCCTCACTGAGGATGGCGGGGGGAGCAGCAGAGTGACGAGCGATCGCTCGTCCTCTGCTGTGGACGACGCTGGACTCCAGGACAGGTAAGTGTCCTAATATTAAAAGTCAGCAGCTGCAGTATTTGTAGCTGCTGTCTTTTTAATATTTTTTTTTTTCATGGCACATCCCCTTTAAGCTTGGTTCACACCTACAGCCGTCACTATGTGCAGGTGCATTTTTGCGTGCAGGGCAGCCTATTCATGCCAATGGGCTGCCCTACGCACAAGAACTGCAGAAAATAAGCTCCTGCCTCGTTTCTAAAACACACCTCGCTAAACCACATGGTGCTCTGTCACAGTGCGGTGCGGTGTGCGCAAAAATGCATGCAAATGAGTGGGCAGGTATCATTTTATTTTATGTATAGTGCTGTCAGTTTATGCGGCGCTTTACACACATGTATATTCACATCAGTCCCTGCCCTCAAGGCACTTACAATCTAAGGTCCCTAACTCTCTTTCATACATACACATACTAGAGCCAATTAACCTACACGCATGTCTTTAGTGTGGAAGGAAACCTTTACTTTAATCTTCATTCTATTTATGAAGATTAAAAAACCTGTGTACATCAGCCCCCCTAATACTTACCTGAGTCCCCTCTTTATCCAGAAATGTCCACGAGTGCCTTGGCTGTCTGTTACTTTCCCTCCTGATTGGCTCCCGCTGCTGTCAAAGTTAGTTAGCAAATCAGGAGAGAAAGGGGCTGGGCCACGGCTCCATATCTGAATGGACACATATCTGAATGGTGCCCCCATAGCAAGCTGCTTGCTGTGGGGGCACTCAACAGGAGGGAGGGGCCAGGAGCACAGAAGAGGGACCCGTGAAGAGGCAGACCACTTCACAGAGCAGGTAAGTGCCACATGTTTGTTACTTTGAAAGCAAAAAAAATAGACTTTAGTATTTAAGAATTAAGAAACAATGGAACTCTGATACAGGACAGTATGTTTCTGTGCATGTTGGCGAAAGCACGTGGTTTTGTGTGCATTGCCGACATGCATGGATGTGAACTTAGCCTTACATTGTGCTGTTGTAAAAATGACTACATGTCCCATTGGCAGTGATGTTTTATGTAAGTATGTGTTCCTTGCTTCTGTCAGGATAGATGGGCTTGCTTCTAGGTTTTATTATATCAGTTTGGCCGAGTCTTTACAGCTAGCGAAAAATTATCCTGGTGCATCTGGGCGGCCATAAAAAAGCTGCTGATCCCTTAATCCTCCACATTAATTTTAGTTACTGTTGTAAACTAATCATTCTGTGTCAGACATTTGTCTCTAGCATTCAAAAAAACTTGGGCCAGGCTTCAAATATTTCCCATGCAAAGCCAGAGAGGTTAACTTTCTGTGCATCTTAATCGTTGGCAGCCCAACACAAGCTTGATAATGGCGAGTTGGTGAAGGGTTGCTTTTTATTTTTATATTTACCTTTTTGGGACAGTCTGAGCCCAGAGTGTGCGACTCACTGATATGATTTTGTGAAAGGTCTTGTATATCTTTTATCTTTTTTTTTTAAATAGGGTGCCTTCTGGTTTCATCAGGGGTGCCTTGGTAAAATGCCTAAAAATTGTGCACAATCCAGCCCCCCCCCTTCTCTCCATCAGCACTGGGGTCACTGTGGTTTTAAATTGGGGTGCTTTGACATTTCTGTGTAAGATTTTAAAGGGAGCCTTGGCTGAAAAAAAGGTTCAAAAATACTGATCCAGGGCACACGTAAACTAGGACCGGTTAAACGAAACCGTGCCGAAGTTTGATTCTCTCCCTCCCCAATCCTCTACTGGTCTGCACCAACACTGGGCCATAAGCAAGTGTTCCAGGGCACACTTCACATTATCAGGCCTGTCAACCAGGCCACAGGGATTCCTGTTTTCTGTGCTATGGCACGATATGCACTGAAGTGAACTGTGCCCAGGATCACATCTGCCAACTGGTCTTTGTCACGGTTCAGAGCCCTCACACAAATGAACTGGACCAAGGAGGTGAACTGTACCTGGGATTAGTTAAAACTGCCAGTGTGAGTGCACCTTTCATTTCTTAGGCTGACATCACCTTTAGTGAAGCAGAAATGCCAAACAGTGGCGGCTGGTGCTCACTATATTGGGGGGGAGGGGGAACACCCAACACTCACACCCCCCCTGCTGTAGACAGACGGTGGGTAATGCCTCCTAGTTTGTTTCAGTGGGAGGAATGGTGGCCCACCATTGGCGTCGGTGGGAGGAATGGTGGCCCACCATTGGCGTCGGTGGGAGGAATGGTGGCCCACCATTGGCGTCGGTGGGAGGAATGGTGGCCCACCATTGGCGTCGGTGGGAGGAATGGTGGCCCACCATTGGCGTCGGTGGGAGGAATGGTGGCCCACCATTGGCGTCGGTGGGAGGAGTGGTGGCCCACCATTGGCGTCGGTTGGGAGGAGTGGTGGCCCACCATTGGCGTCGGTTGGGAGGAGTGGTGGCCCACCATTGGCGTCGGTGGGGAGGAGTGGTGGCCCACCATTGGCGTCGGTGGGAGGAGTGGTGGCCCACCATTGGCGTCGGTGGGAGGAGTGGTGGCCCACCATTGGCGTCGGTGGCAGGAATGGTGCCCCAATGGCTGCAGTTTGGAGACCACTGCTACAAATGCTAGGGGTATGTTTGTTGCGATTGCTAAACAAAATAAAGCATTGAGACATGGGTGGGTGAGTTTGCTTTTGAATATTTTGAAAAAAAAGGCTGTGACACACAGAAGGCTTTTTCTCCTAATGCATAGAATGCATTAAGATAAAAACGTCTGCCTTTACAATCACTACCATAAAAAACAAGTTACAAATTGCAGCTTGCAGTGCTAGATTACATTACCTTGGCATATTGTGTGTGTGTGTGTGTGTGTGTGTGTGTTTTTTTTTTTTTTTAAATAGGGTCTTATGTAAATTTAAAATGTGCGGTATTCTCCGTAAACTATTCCATTATCGGTAATCTGCTTTTAGTGTAGTCTGCTGGGATTAGTTTACCAGCCCATAAGTGACATGCACACTACAAATAAATCACTTTCTAAAAAGCATCTGTTTTTCTACGTGAGATTTTTTTTATTTTTTCCCTTCACTCTTTAGGCTGGCCATACAGGCTGGTTGAATAATAATAAAAAACCCCAGCAGGACTGACTAGTATTGTGATGGTGGGGAAGGCTCCCCGCCATAAATACTATATCACAGCAGGGAGATACCCCATCAACCGCCAATGTGTAGATAAGGGAATCCTTCCACTGTGTTTTTGATGGCGGGGACCCTTCCCCACCATTACAATACACTGATCAGTGCTATAGCCGGCGGCACCGATTGTTCAGGAAAAATCAGACTGACTGACTGTACACACGTCGATTAATCGACTTGTGTACAACCAACTTGCTCATGCATCGAGTTGCTGTTGATTTGGTCGAATATCGATCCATATATGGCTGCACTTCCTCTTTTTAACTCTGTTTCCACCTATACCTAGGTAGCTTTGAGGAGAATTACTTTTTTTGTCTAGCACCACAGGAAGATGGTGCAGTACTGAGCCATACAGTGCCGATCCCGACCTCCCTGAGGCCCTAAGCAAAATGACATGTCACATTAAATATTAACGTTGAGAAGCGGGGGGAGGGGCTGTTCTGCTATCGGAACTGACATCTTACATTAAAGTGAGAAGGCGGGGGTGCTGACTTCTTACCTCTTCTTCCATGCAGCCAGCAAATTGAGAAGCGTGGTGAAGGGCCAAAAATGAATTCTCCCCAGGCGGGGCCTCTAGTAATTTGGGGGGGCCCCCTGCAGATTTGCGGTGCCCTTAGCGGCTTGCATAGTGAGCCTATAGGGTGGATCGGCCCTGGAGCCATATATGGTAGACGGATTTTAAACAATGCAGATCCCTTAATGTATAGTTGAAATACACATTTCCTGCATTGCCTATCAAATGTTCTCCAGTCTTTGATGCACATAGCCCTGCTGGTCAGCAAAACCGCGACCACGTTTCGGTCATCTCTCTGCTCGTGGGTGGATGATGCTAATTCATTGGCCATTGGTTAAGACTCCATTCACACTTGAGCGTTTTGTTGCTTGGTTTCCGAAGAGTGACAGCGCTCAAGTTAAAGAATCCCATCATTATGAATGGAATACTTCACACATTAGCGCTGAGTCTTCTTGTTCATGAAACTTGTAAAAGTATGTGAGTTTATTTTGGGGCATAATAGTACATGGCCCATAGCCGTTAATAGGAGCCGGTTTAATGTTAACAGTGTTTATGCAAATTTTTCAGATACTCCCATTTGAAAGTCCATAAGGCAAAAGAAGCTAGATTATTTTCTGGTACTACAAGTCGCATATAAAAGAGATCCTCTAAAATCCAGTGCCCACACTCATACCTTTGTGTGGTGGTCCTGAAGGTTGAGAAGTGGTACAGGATGCTAGATTGCTAAACCAGGAAAAAGCCTGGCTGCACATTGTAGAAAAGGCGCGCAAAGAAGTCTGGCTGCCGTTGGCAGGTAACTTTGTATTTAATATTTAGGTGCCACCTAAAGCCAAGCTGAGCTCCGTGATCAAGTTGGCTTGCTCAATAAGTGCCATTATGCATGTAAACTTAAAAGCTTCAATATTATTATTATTATTTTTTTACGACATTTCATAATTTTAATAGAAATTGTAATTTTTTATTTTTTTTTTAAATTGTGTAAAGTCTTGAGTCAATTACAAATCGTCTAGGGCCAGCCAACTGAAGGCGGCATCGTAAAGGTGCATGCGTCCCATCATGCAGTGGGAATTGTAGTTGCCAGTCGGAATGCATCGGTCAGACTTGGGAGTCTTAGTTGCTGAGTCTGCCCACTACAGTAAGCTGAATTAAACTACAGAAGGGAAGGAACAAGACCAGTGGCTAGGGGAATAGCAGGCCTAGTGGCTCCCAGTTTTGGAAAACTGATTTAAAGCGGAGGTTCACCCTAAAAAACAACTTTCTACCATCCAGCATACTAGCGTCAGCTAAAGTATGCCTTTATTTTATTTTTTTACGCTGTACTCGCAGTTTTAATCCATTAGTTTCGTTTCTGACTCCCGCGTGGAGTAGGCGTTCCTATGAAGAAGGGAAAATGATTGATGGCCGGCTATGGCGCGTCATGCTTCCCGACAATAGCCGGAGTAGGATTCGGCTCTTCACGGACGCTATACAGACTAGGAGCTGACTGCGCAGGCGCCGTGAAGAGCCAAGTCCTATTTCGGCTATTTTCGGGAAGCGTGACGCGCCATAGCCGGCCGTCAATCATGTTCCCCCTCTTCATAGGAACGCCTACGGGAGTCTGAAAATTAACTAATGGATTAAACAGTGAGTACAGCGAAAAAAAATAAAATAAAGGCATACTGTTGCTAACGCTAGTATGCTGGATGGCATGGTAGACAAAAAAAAAATATTTTTTTTTAGGGTGAACCACCACTTTAAGGCTGGCTTAGCCCTTTTTTTTTGGATACCCCGGCAGTAGAGCTGCACAATTAATCGTTAAAAAAAATCGTGATCTCCCTTCAACCACCCTGATGTTCTCAAATACAGAGCTTGCAGATTTTCATATAACAAGTGGACAGACTTATCAGCTGTCAAAAGGAAAATATATGGGCAGTCTGCCAAGTTTTTAACAGGAAACATTGTAACTAATGCTCCCTTCTTGGATCAAAGGGATAAACTTCTGTGTGTAAATGCAGGAAGTTTAACCACTTAAAGTCTAAATCTTTTTCTGACACTTGTTTCTTATGTTAAAATCAATATTTTTTGCTAGAAAATTACTTGGAACCCCCAAACATATATATTTTAGCAGAGACCTTATGGAATAAAATGGCAATTGCTGCAATATTTTTTTCACACTGTATTTGCCCAGCGGTCTTTTCCAATGCAATTTTTGGGGAAAAAAAATACACTTCAATGAATAAAAAAAAAAAGAAACCGATTCATTTAACGAATGAATCGCCATTAAAATTTCACAATACCTGGGCCAATTGGTTAAACTTTACTGAGTCTTGACCTCACTTCGACTAATCCTTAACTTGACCGGAGTATTTCATTCACTTTTATATTATTGGTTTTAGTGTTATCTTATTTATAATAACAATTACCGGTATACTCCTTTCCCTGGTGTTTATTGTGCAGCTCTACTCTGCAGCATGGATTTCTGGGAGGACAACTGCATTTACAAAGAAAAATACATTTTTCAAATAGGTCCTGCTTTAACCACTTAAGACCCGGACCTTTAGGCTGCATTCACACCTGAGCGTCGGTCGTTCGGCGCTTTGTCGCGCGTATTCATGTTTATTTGCGCATTTGCATACAGCGTTGTCCGACGTTTTTGTACTTTGACGTTTTTTATTTTAGCCAATAGGAAAAACTATCATCTTTTCATCACTTGTTGCTATGTTGGTAGATTTTTTTAATCTTCTGCATGGGCAACAAGTTCTATTGATTAAAGCGACAAAACGCCCGTAGCAAACGCCCGTTGTCGCGCAAGTCGCTTGAATCGAGCGTTTCCATTACTTTCTATGGGAAATGGAAACGCTCAAATACGCCCAAACCGCCCGATACGCGCGACAAAAAAGGGTCCGGAACTTTTTTGGGCTACAGGCGATGGGCGTCAGGCGCATCAGCGTTCAGATGTGAACCATCCCCATAGACTTTAATGTATTTTGGTCCCTCTGGCGTTTGTGAGCGTCGCGCTACAGGCGACAAAACGCCTAGGTGTGAATGGGCTCTTAGGCAGCTAAAGGACCCGGCCAGTTTTTGTGATTAGGCACTGCGTCGCTTTGACTGACAATTGCGCGGTCGTGCGACGTGGCTCCCAAACAAAATTGGCGTCCTTTTTTTCCCCACAAATAGAGCTTTCTTTTGGTGGGATTTGTATTTTCAGTTTTTTATTTTTTGCCCTATAAACAAAAATAGAGCGACAATTTTGAAAAAAATGCAATATTTTTTCCTTTTTTTTCAAATTTTTTTTTTTTTATAATATCCCCCAAAAATATATAAAAACATTTTTTTCTCAGTTTAGGCCGATACGTATTCTACCTATTTTTGGTAAAAAAAAAAAAAAAAAAGAATAAGTGTTTATCGATTGGTTTGCGCAAAATTTATAGCGTTTACAAAAAAGGGGATAGTTTTATTGCATTTTTATTTATTTTTTACTACTAATGGCGGCGATCAGCGATTCTTTTCGTGACTGCGACATTATGGCGGACACATCGAACAATTTTGACACATTTTTGGGACCATTGTCATTTTCACAGCAAAAAATGCATTAAAAATGCATTGTTTACTGTGAAAATGACAATTGCAGTTTGGGAGTTAATCATAAGGGGGCACTGAAGGGATTATGTGTGACCTCCTTTGTGTTTCTAACTGTAGGGGTGTGTGGCTGTAGGTGTGATGTCATCGATTGTGTTTCCCTATAAAAGGGAACACACGATCAATGATGGTGCCACAGTGAAGAACGGGGAAACTGTGTTTACACACAGCTCTCTCCGTTCTTCAGCTCCGGGGACCGATCAAGGGACTCCAGCGGCGATCGAGTCCCGCGGTCACGGAGCTTTGGACCGAGTCGCTTGCACGTGCCGGCGGCGCACGCGACCCACGGCTGAGCTTAAAGAGCCACGTACATGTACGTGGATGTGCCCAGCCGTGCCATTTTGCCAACGTTTATCGGCGTGAAGGGGTCCTTAAGTGGTTAAAATAAGTAATTGGGCATGCTGAAATTTAACATTGGGGGTTATTTACGAAATACAAATCCACTTTTCACTACTAATGCACTTGGCAGTGCAGTCGCTGTAGATCTGAGGGGGACACGCAAGGAAAATAAAAACAGCATTTTAGCTTGCACATGATTGGATGATAAAATCTGCAGAGCTTCCCCCTACACTTTCTAGTGTACTTGTAGTGCAAAGTGGATTTGCCTTTCGTAAATGACCCCCTTTGTGTTTCTTGTATATATTATCTGAGTGACTTGCAACTGCAGTCTGAAGATGGAGATGACGCCCTGAGAGAAACTGGATAGCGGTTACACCTTTAGACCAAACGCTGACCTTAGGCTAAAGTCGTTGGAATATCTGGTATCAACCAAAAATAGTGCCGGATATTGGATATAGCTCCTCAGACATCCTAATTGCCGAGTTGGTGCACGATGGGTCTGTCCGTTTCTTCTCTTCTGCTCAGTTTGTGGACCATTTAAGTTGATTCTATTAATTGGCAAAATGTTTTTTATTTTTTCTGGAGGATTCTTCCTACTAGGACTTTTCGGTGCCCTCAGCAAGTGAGAACGTTGCAGTATCATTTCTGAAGATTGCAGATCCTGTTTTACTTAGGTTTACATATTCTTTTGTGTGTCATTTTACATTAAAGTGGAGGTTCACCCGAAAAGTTAATTTTTAACCTTAGATTGAGGCTCATTTTGTCAAGGGGAATCGGGTAGTTTTTTTATAATCGAAGCAGTACTTACCGTTTTAGAGAGAGATCTTCTCCGCCGCTTCCGGGTATGGGCTGCGGGACTGGGCGTTCCTATTTGATTGACAGTCTTCCGACAGGCTTCCGACGGTCGCATCTATCGCCTCACGAATTTCCGAAAGTAGCCGAACGTCGGTGCGCAGGCACCGTATAAAGCCGCACTGACGTTCGGCTTCTTTCGGCTACTCGTGACGCGATGGATGCGACCGCCGGAAGCCTGTCGGAAGACTGTCAATCAAATAGGAACGCCCAGTCCCGAAGACCATACCCGGAAGCGGCGGAGAAGATCGCTCTCTAAAACGGTAAGTACTGCTTCGATTATAAAAAAACTACCCGATTCCCCTTGACAAAATGAGCCTCAATCTAAGGTTAAAAATTTTTTTTCGGGTGAACTCCTGCTTTAAGGGCATAGAAACACTATCAGGTTGTAGTGGAAAATGCTTTCCAAAATGCTTTAAAGAGACTTAAAGTGATGATACACACACCGTTTAATTTACAGTCTCTCTTACATTTTCTGTATGTGGATAATGACGCTCATTATTTAAAAAAAAAAAAAACGTTTCCTAATCGATATACAGCTGTCACATGACCTAGCTCTTTCCCAGCCTGTCTGCAGGGAAACATAAGCAGGAGAAGCTTCTAGTCCTCTGCTACTGGTCACATGATTTTAAAAAAAATGCCTCATTTGGAATTCAGAGTAAAAATAAAAAAATATCAAATTGTTATTAACTTGTCATCCAAATGTATACCATATTTTTCGCTCCATAAGACTCGCCTATGTTTTAGAGGAGGTAAACGAGAACAAAATATTCTGAACCAAATGGTCTCAATGTAGATATGGGAAAAATAATGGCTAACTGGCTCTAAGGGTTCCATGTAAAGAAGGCAGTTGGATAATCAATGTGGTGACCTTGCATAGGATCTGCGAACCCAATGAGCCAGTCTCTATCCACAAGTCCCAGTGGCTGTGTGACCATGCCTGTCCTCAGATGGACAGAGCAGATGCAGATAGGGTGGTTAGATAGAATGACGCATGGGGCAGCTCAGTAACGTGATAATGGTAGTCTAACGCAGTGATGGTGGGAGCGGGGGCTACTCAATATTTGCTCCAAAAAAAAGACATCACCCCCCCCTATTTTTGGGGGCAAAAAAGTGTCTTATGGAGCGATACGATATTTGAAATCAAATCTTTATTTCGTGACAAGAACATGATGCAGGTGGCTTTCTGCCAGTCACAGGCTGGGTCACGCCCCTACAGCTTGTGTGTAGGGAGGGAGGTGAAACCACCATCGTGTTAAGCTGATTAGTGGGCATGGAGGAGGAGAAAGGGAAGTAGGCTATAATTTACCACTGTGTATACACCCACATGTGACTCTATAGTCACATGGGCTTTTCAGCTATGATCTGGAGGAAATGCTCAGCATAGAAACTCGCTGAAAACTGAGCATATGCAGTGTTGTCGAGATCTGCAAAATCCCTAGCTGAAATGGGAACATGAACAGAAGGTAGGGAGCCAAGATCAACCAGTTTTTTTTTTTGCAGAAAACCAATCTCAGTGATTATCGACGACATGTACCATTTTGGTATTTTTTTATTTTTTTTTGCAGTGAAAACCGTAGAGGTATGAATCCAGCATTAGCCCACAACCGCTAAATCTTATGAGCATTAACATGTTAATTTCCAAGGTATTTAAATTAATTTGTGCTCTTCTGTTTTTATTAAAGTATTACCTGGTGTTCCTGCCACGAAGATCCAGTAGTAGGGTGCCCCTGTCTTCCAATTGTACTCCTACATTGTCCCCGTTACAAAGGCTTCGGCTTGAGACTACAAGTGACCTGTTCAACATTTATTACATAGACATGGTCTACTGTTGTCTGTATTAGGAAAATCCTCAGAGAAATTACATGCCACCCACATGGATAAGGAGTGGAGTTGCTGTAGGAGATGTAACAAGGCAAGAATAAGTAGTAGTGTTTAAAAAAATACACTATTTGTGATGCACAGTACTTCCGCAAAAACTAAATGTGATTTTGGTGTGGGTTGGCATCTTCTGTAACCCTTGTGGTCCCAACTGTCACAGGAGCCAAACGGCTGTTTCCACTTGTTTATATTTGGGCATGTCCATCAACGGGTGATTTGATGCTGGGAAGCATTGACAACAAATGTCTCGACCACCGCTCATAGACATGCATAGCGATGTCCAGACAGTCGTCTGCTTCCGTTATCTTGAGGGATCGGCCTTGGCTGCTGATGGTTTCTGCTGTTCCCCTATAGACGTTAGATCATCCCCCATAGGCGTTGGACTAGTAGACTGTCACATGATTAAGGTTTTCTATAAATTTTCCTGCTGCCCCTGATTATCAGGAACTCAATTGAGCATTGTATCCTGGATTTTGACAAGATTTACTATAAAATCAATGTTTTGGCAGAGATTATATATATATATATATATATATATATATATATATATATATATATATATATATATATATATATATATATATATACACTCTATATATATATATCTACATATACATATCTCAGAAACTCATCCAATTAAGATATATTTACAGAGCATCCTTCTTTACTCTTTCCTGACTATTTAAAATGAGTAAAAGGCACACCTCGATCTGTCATCAATGCCAAGCAGGTGGAGACCTTCTGCACATGGCCTGGGATTGTCCTAATATCAGAACATTTTGGTCACAGGATACTGAATTAGATTTCCCACACCTTTCTTATGATTAAAGCCTCATACACACGATCGGACTTCCAGCGGATTTTTCCGTGGATTTTGGTCCGAAGAGCGTTGGCCGTGAACTTGTTCTGCATACAATTTTTAGCCAACATTCACCAAACCACGTGGTTTTTCAGCTCTTTACTACATCCTTTTGGGCATCTTCTGCTATTGTCTGATGTTTGGCATTGGTTCCAAGCATGCGTGTTTGTACTTTTGGATCTTAGTTGGACGGACTCACAATCGGATAAACTGACGTAACAGATTTATTGCCCAACAATTGGTGAGCATGAACAGCCAACTTTTGTTGTCGTTAATTCAGCCAACAATTGTCTGATGGAGCATACACACTGTTAGATTATCTGACCCAACACGATCGTCAGACAATTATGGCCATAAAGTTGGACTGTGTGTACGAGGCTTAAAGTATATAAACCAGAATTGTGATGTTTTAGTATTTTTTGGGAAAACTGCACAGTATGGTACAGCCAAAAACTAAGGCCGCGTACACACGGTCGGACAAAACTGATGAGAATGGACTGAGGTTCAGTTTCATCGGTCCAAACCGACCGTGTGTATAGCCCATCGGTCTGTTGTCCTTCGGTCCAAAATGTTAAAACGTGCTTTAAAATCGAACCGATGGCCCGCTGCCAGATCGGTCCAAACCGATGGTTAGTACAGAAAGCATCTGTTTAAAACCCGCGCATGCTCAGAATCAAGTCGACGCATGCTTGGAAGCATTGAACTTCGTTTTATTCAGCACGTCGTGTGTCTGACGTCACCTCGTTCTGACCCGATCAGTTTTTGGAACGATGGTGTGTACACACATCAGACCATCAGGCCACTTCAGCAGTGAACCGATGGAAATGGCCCGTCGGACCATTCTCCTCGGTTTGGAACGACCGTGTGTACGCAGCCTTAGACTATTAACATTGCAATAAAATTAAACATTTAAATAAAACCAGCTCGGCGAAAAAGGTGAAGGTTTGCCAACTTCAATCATGTGCAAGCACATATTCGAAAAAATCACTTTGGTAAGTGAGGTCTACTCCTTTAGTAAATCAAGCCCACAGAGCAGCTCCATATTTTGCATGGGTGCTTTCACGCTGCAGTGGCCATAAACAGACTGAGGCTAGGTTCACACTGCTGCGAATTCAAAATCGCGGTAAAAGCTTGATTTTTACCGTGATTTTGCGGCTGCGATTTTGCCGCGATTTAAGAGACATCTGTGTAGGGTTCAATGTAAATCGCGGCCCGAAATTGCAAAAAGTAGTACAGGAATTACTTTTTGAAATCGGTGCAGCGCCGCAGATGCGGCGTCGCACCGATTAGGACAGTGCCATTGCCGGCAAATGCCGCCGATTTGAGATGTGATTTGACATGTCAAATCGCATCTCAAATCGTACCCAGTGTGAACCAGGGCTGAAATTTGGTTACTTCAGCAGGTACCAGCTGAATTTCAATTGGTTTGTTACTGTCCCTGCTCAACAGAAATCAATTGTTTGCCTTCTGTTGAAGAAGAAATGTTGGGAAATGTATTGATCATCGGCTGCAACCCATAGAGGTGGATTCCTTTTATTTCCTTTGGATGGAGGAATCTGTCCACTGGCTGAATGAGCTGGGGTCAGCTTTAGATTGAATTCCTACAGGTTTTTGGCAAATGTTTTGAGGCTTTGCGGCATATAAAACACAGGCTTTCATAAGTCCTGAGGTGAACAGCAAAGTAAACATGCCCTCATTCACTAAGCAAAGTGTGACAATGCTCTACTCCTTTAGTAAATCAACACCATTGTTTCATTCTTGGTTTTCTGAACATGTTCTCACACAAGCTTCCTTATTACCTTTGGACAGCATCCAGTGTTCCTCCTTTTATCATTACCAGCTTAATGCTCTTTAGTCTTCTTGTACATCCATCATGTGCTATAAATGATCTACATCTTAATTTAGTTTATTGTTTATGGGTTAAATCCTTGCTAATATTTCAGTACAGTTCTCACATCTGTGAAAATGCAGCCTGTATTTCCCAAGGAACAGCAGCGGGGTATTAAGAGTTTTTACATACAGGTTTTAAAAGGTTTGCTTGGACGATTAAGGACAAACAAAACATTGGGTTTAATATGGTGCGCAGGTTAGTGTGCCTGATGCTGTAGATCCAGCCTGGCCATATGTACTGAGCATAAGTACCACATAATATATTTCCTGATCCCCCACTCATGGGTACACTGGCTGTTTTTTTTATAAAAATCGTTGAAATTAGTCCAAGTTCATGCCACAATGAACATAAGTCACGTGTGGTACATCGGCTAAAGGCTGGAAAAGAGAACACTAAAGTTAACTTCTAATTTAAACACTGACATGCAGGCCCAGATTTACTCCCTTTGCCACCCCAAGGCCGGGTCCTTGAATGCCGCCCCTGCAGTACAGGGGGGACATTATCCGCCGGGGGACTTTTTTGGCAGGACACTGAGAAGTAGGGGGGGGTGCTGACATTGAGAGGCTGGGGGGGGGGCTTGCTGCTGAAAATTGCATTGAGAAGCGGGGGGTGTTCACCTCCTCTTCCCTCAGTTTTCTCTCCTCTCGCCATCCGTGACATGACAGGGGGGAGCTCCCGAAATGAAAGTGAAAGTGTCCTCTCCTCTCAGCCACAGTGCCGCCCCTGCACCCACTGCCGCCCCGAGGCCTGGCCTTTTTGGCCTTGTCTGGAATCCGGCCCTGCAACATGTTCATGTGCTCCAGCTCACGTTCCAGTGTAGAGAAGTGGCATTATTACCTTGATAAACATCTAGTAGCTGACTGCCATTTATTTATTAACAGAGTCATGTATGAAATGTGTGCTAACAGGAAAAGTCCCGTTTTGCCCTTTGCAACCACATCAGTGAAATGCCATGGATCTGTAAGCTGCTATCAAACCGTAAACTTGGTTAAACTAGTTTTCATATATATGCCCTATACCACTGGCATGTCCCAATATGTTCAGTGCACGTGAGCTCCAACAGGGAAGGTTGGGAGCAGGGGCCATTGTGCAAACACAGCACACATTTGGGGAGCGCTCCTTGACGTGACGCTTCTATTTAAGCCACAGCTGATCCTTTCACTTGATGGAAGGATCTACATTTATACCAACACTACACCTGCCTTCTAAAGGGGGTGGGTGCAGTACCGCACCGCCATAATGTTGACCAAGTACATATGTAATGGGTACATACTCTGGCCTGCCAACTCATCCAGATTGGTGCCAGTGTATGCATAGGCCAGGATTTGCCTCACCAGTCGAGATGAGCTTGAGCGTCCTCTGAACGCTTTTTATTTATTACATTTTTTTTGTACTCCCAGTAAGTTGAAGGGGTGGTCATTCTGTGTGCCGCAGCTCACATGAGCTGTAGAGTAGAGCATAACCCTGCCTGCAGCTCATTGGTATACAAACACGCAGAAGTTCATGTTGGACAGGAGTTTAGAGGATGCCAAACTCGTCTCTACTCACCATTCTCCACAAACCATTCCAAATAAAAGGTAATAGTCTGTAGTCCAAAGATCACTTTGTATAGAAAATTTCATACTCGCTGTAGGGGACTTTATGACCCCTTTCACACTGAAGCGCTGCTAAAGCGCCAGTCGTTTTAAACCCAAGAAAGACCAGATTTGTGGCTCTTTTGGAAGCGCTGCCCATTCATTTCAATTGGCAGGGGCATTTTGGAGCGCTTTTTTTTTTTTTTTTTTTTACAGCGTTTCAAACATACCCAAAAGATGCTGCTTGCAGGACTTTTTCTACCGCCCTGCTAGCGCACCACCCCAGTGTAAAAGCATCCATCCAAATGAATTGGAGGCACTATTTTTAGCGCTAAAACGCCAGAAAACTCAGTGTGAAAGGGGTCTATATGTAGACAAACATTGCTCCAGTTGGGGAATGTGCATTTATGTTTTATCTGGGTATTTTACATATTTTAAATGGATAAAACAAGTGGTGATAGGAATCGTCCAAGGATGCTTACAACTGAACCTAAATCTGATCTTTTTACCCTGTGATTTTTCAGTCAAGTTTCTGAATAAAAACTTAGGCCCCTTTCACACTGGGGCCGGAGCTGCGGTGGAGGTATAGCGCTTCTAAAAATAGCGGCGCTATACCGTCGGATTTGCCATGGGATTCGGCCGCTAGCGGTGCGGTATTAACCCCTGCTAGCGGCCGATAAAGGGTTAATACCGCCCGCAATGCGCCTCTGCAGATATTGCCGCGGTTTCCCATTGTTTTAAATGGGAAGGAGCGGTATACTTACCGCTCCTCTCACCGCTCCAAAGATGCTGCTTGCAGATTTTTTTTTCTCTCCCGCCAGCACATCGCCTCAGTGTGAAAGCCCTCCGAGTTTTACATTGGGGTTGCTGGGCAGGAGTTTTTCAGGCGGTATAGCAGCGCTATTTTTCTAGAGCTGTACCGCCTGAAAAAACTCCTCAGTGTGAAAGGGGTCTTATTCATTGAAATTTCAGTATATAGACTTGCCTTAGTATTTTTGTATACTGTATCAGACTGCTTATGTGCCACAGTTTGTGCATACTGTTGAGGTAGCTTTACTATCGTTCACTCCTGTTGCAGCCACAATGCTACTCGTAGCAAAGCTGTCATTTCTTGGCAAACATGTCCGCTGACAGAAGGCGTGTCCACAATTAGTAATGACTCGCATGTAGTTAAATAAGCCTGTGAGGGAACTGCATTTAAAGAACTAGTGTGTGTGTGTGTGTGTGTATATGTGTGTGTGTATGTATATATACTCTCTATCTGTCTAATATGTAAAACATTTACTTTTATTTTATTTTTGGCTACACCCTATACAAATTTTGTTCACTTTCCTTAAAATTTTACCTTGATTGCATACAAAACTGAAAGGTTTGCCCTCATGTTGTATGGTTTTGGTAAATCTAAAGAAAATTGTAAAGTGTGTATCCAGCTTAATGTAGGCTGCCTGTATGCAGGTCAGCTGCATAAATAAATTCACAATGTATAGTCCACATTGCCCATGTGAACAAGGCCGTCTAAAGTAGACCTTCACCCGTTTTAAAAAATGTTTTCATACTTTTTGGAAAGTCTTTTTTATTTTTTTAGTACTTTTTTTGTGCTCCAGAACTTTCTGCTTCCCCCCCCCCACCTAGGTGGGGAATGATGTAGGGATCCTCACTGCCTCCTCCTAGGCTTTCCATGTCGCGCTTCCCACAATGTAGTGTCTCCCTGTATTCCTGTGCATGCACATGACGCAGGTCTCTAGGTGGCCCCAGATACCTAAAACCAGCAATGTTTGTTCTCGTACAAGGGAATTCCCTTCTCATGAGCCGATATGCCACAAGTCTCTGCCAGGACCCGGTGTGGAAGAGGAGCAGCGGGATAATTTTAGATGCAGGAAGGTCCTCTAATCTAAATTTTATTAAAGTGTGTTAATGTTTTCAAAAATTCTATACAATACCATCTTCATTTGCGGTGGCCATATTTGCTCATTACGTTACTTCCTTCTAGTCTTTTTGTAAGGCACCTCTACTAAGATGAGGTTTTTCTTACCCCTCTAAAAAAACGTCAGTCTCTAATGTGATCTTTGTCTAGGCTTTGGGGTCCTTTTTCACACAGGTTATATCGGTTCCCACCCCGAATAAAGATCAGTTTTCACATCTATCTTTAGGTCAGTTCAGTTTAAATTATCAGTCTACATCTGTTTTTTGGTATCCATTATACATAAATGGAACAGATTTAAGTCACACCTATGCATTTTTGGTGCTTTTTGCAGATTTGCACTACAGTCCATTTAACATGGTTTCCTATGGAACACGTTCTGTAGTGCACTAAAAATTCATAGGTAGGAATTAGGCCCTGTACACACGACCGGTTTTCTCGGCAGAATTCAGCAAGAAACTCGATGGGAGACGTATTCTGCCGAGAAAACCGGTCGTGTGTACACTTTTCGCCGAGAAACCCGTCGGGGAAACTTGGCGAGCCAAAAAGAGAGCATGTTCTCTATTTACTCGCTGGGCAATGGGAACATTTGGCTCGACGAGTTTTCTGACAGCCGAACAAGAAACTCGACGGGGAAAACGATGTGTTTCGCCCGTCGAGTTTCTCGGACGTGTGTACGCGGCCTTAGACATTAATGGATGATATCCGTTTTTAGATGCATCCAAATGGAAAGACACCAGGCTTGTTTAGTTAAAAAATAAATAAAATAAAAAACTGACCTGAACGGCCACGGCTATAAGTGGATGTAAACGGATGATCGTCTGCTTACATCCGCCTGTCCTAGACATAAATTGTGGTTCAGACTGCATCAGTCTAAAAAACTGACAGATGGATCCAGACTGAACGCCCGTGTGAAAGGGCCCTTAGGTCATATGAGGGGTCTCAGGAACACCATTCTTTATTTATGAAAGAGAGGGTACTTTTTTTTTTTTTTCCCTATGTAAATGATGACAGACTGTATGGTGATCTATAAATGGGAGGAAAAGATCTTCCAGAATGCCTATCTCAAACGGAACAAGATTGTACAATCGGGATGCCCAGACGAAAATAATCTAATTTATGTACTCCCATAGTGATTCAAAAAAAGTGACTTTTTTTTTTAATGTTTACCTTTTCATTTTTTTTACAATTTTTTTTCTATAATCAAATTGGTTTCTTTTATACAATACGGGCAGCGCTTATTTTAGACAATTTGGTAAAAGTGTGTTTTTTTTTTTTTTTTTTTTTTTTCAATGAGACACATGGTGAAATGTACTTTTGTTAGGGAAGCGACAACCACAACACAGTAGCTATGTACGGTTGTACAGTATACCCCGCCACAAATATTTTGAGTCAAATTGCCATTCTTGCAGTTCTGGCCATGTGTGTTCATTCTGAAAGAAATCGCTTTGTTGCTAATAAGTGTTTATGGCTTGGTGTCTTCAATGGAATAGCATGCTGTTCTCATTAAGGGTTCTATACAATTCTGTTTAGCCGGTTTAGTCACATTGTTGTAGTTTTTATTCTTGACTGTTGGTAGGCTGGAAGCCATTGTTTATATGTTCTTTGCAAAAACCCTCTGGAAATTCTTAGGTGATGACCATTGGTTAATGTTTTGCTGTACTTCCTGGTTCAGTCAGAGGCTTTCTCTAATTTAGAGACCTAGTCACATTTTTTTTTTTTGTTTGCATTTATTTAAATTTTTTTGCTTTTTGACTTGAAAGGGTTTAAAACTTTTTTTATCTTTATTTTTTCATTAATGCGTATTAAACTTCTGATACAGAAAATCCTATTGATTGTAAGCTCTAACAAGCAGGGCCCTCTGATCCCTCCTGTATTGTATTGAATTGTATTGAAATTGTACTGTCTTTCCTAATGTAAAGCGCTGCGCAAACTGTGCTATATAAATCAATTATTATTATTATTATTATTATTATTATATTGATTCATCATGGCTATAGAGCTGCAATCAAAAGGGAGTATGGAGTTTAGCTGATTTGCCGTACTATAGGTCTGACATGGCGTGGAGGTGTCACTTTCACAGAAAAATCACTATCTGGAGTAAGGATCTCTTCTCTGCAGCATACTGGCAGGGGACAGACTTTTCTACCTAGGTTGTGGCTGCTTTATAAAGAAATAAATCTCCCACTGCTGCAGCGGTCAGAATACTCCCTGAGAATAATTTTGTGTAGCTGTTCTAGAAAAGAAACCATTCCCTGGGAGTTGGGGCCCGTGTGTCTTGCGTTCAGGTCCGCCTGCCAGTTTTTAGGCGGACCTGAATGGGCGCTCCATGCTCCTCTATGGAGCCACGGATGTCAGCTTTGACATGCCCGCTGACATCCGATCCGCCAAAGTGTGACGGAGGAAAACACTACTTTTCCATCCGTCTATCGGATGACAACGGACTCTACGTTTAGAGTCGTCGTCCGATTCCCCCATAGAGGAACGCGGCGCTCTGACAGGTCGGTCCCTTCACAGTGTGCAGAGACCGACCTGTCATCTGCCTGCTCAGCGGGGCTCGACGGAGCGATCCCAGCTGAGCGGAGCCCGCACACGAACAGCCCCATGTGAAAGGGCCCTAAAGGGACTCTGGCAACGAAAGACAAGGGTTCCTGAGTTTACAATAGTACATGGGCCTGGAGGGTGAAGGTCACCATGAGCGTATCAGCATAAGGCATTTGGCATTTAATTTTGTAATTTACTTGAGGAAAAGGCATAAATGCTAGACTGGGTCCACTCTGTGACCACTGCCTTGGACAGCTGCCAGAGGGCCCACACGGGTGATATGGTTGTCGAATTTGGCACGATGACTCTTCTCTGCAGTGGTCCTTCCCTCCCAGTAGAAAGACGTATACAACTGCTTTAGGGCCTGGGTACATCCTCCATCCCTCCTGGAACCTGAAGCTCTGCAACAGTTGGAGAGCCACAAGTTGCCTGATACTTGAGTTTGAAAAGATGCTCAGCATTTTTGGAACATCTTGTGGTTGTGTAGGAAATGTGATCATCTTGGACCCCTGTGTTGGTTATCAGTACTCTAAATATTGCATTTTTTCATATTTATGTATTGTTAATACTCCTTTCAGTGTACTTCTAGTAAATGAGATCGGGAGATCTGTTTTATCGTTTGTTCCTACAAGGGGTATATTTTAAGTAATTCTGAGCCGATGTTGGGCTATGTTCCTCGACTAGTTATAACCCTGAGAGAAAGTCCCAAGGACTTGGTAACTACAGATGCTTAACTTTTATCTTGTGGCCTGTTGAGCATGGTCGCATATTTCCATAAATATATGCCTCTCTGCCCAAGAGTTGGTAATGGTTAAAACCCCAATTAGATCCCCCTCCTCTTTTTTTTTTTTTTTTTTTTTCTTTTTTCACAGTTGATGTCTAGATCAGTGGTCTCCAAACTGCGGCCCGAGGGCCAGATGTGGCCCTCTGCTTGCCCTTTTCCGGCCCTTTGGGCACTATTCCTCCCACTGGTACAAGACACTATTCTGCCACCAACAATGGGGCATCATTTCTCCCACTGACACCAAAAAGTGGGGTACTATTCCTCCCTATAATACCAAGGACTGGGCACTGTTCCTCCCCCTAATGCCAAATGTGGCAATGCTTACTCCCACTGATGCCAGGAATATTTACACTCCCGCTGGCCATAGTCTGGCCCTCCTAGAGTCTGAAGGACAATAAACCGGCCCTTTTGTTTAGAATGTTTGGGGACCCCTGGTCTAGATGAAGAGCTCCCATTTCACTTACTGCCTTGGTAATGCCAGAAAGAAGTGAGTGAAAATCCCTGACAGGAGTTGCCCCTAATGGAAGATTTCCTCTCACCTCTCGGGTCTTGGCCACTTTTCTGGTGGCTATAGTGTACTTCCCCAGAACAAATGGAGAGCTCTGACAGAAGTTCTGAGTGTTTCCTATACTATCCAACAACAAAAACATACTCTTTTTTTATAAATGTATCAATAGTATGGGTTTTGCACCCGCACATCTAGACATCTAACTCCTGTGAGTTGAAATATTTTCTGCCGCTTTCCATAAAAGCAGGATATTTAAGGGTTAGGTGAGTCTTCAGATGGTTAGGGTTGAGTTGGGTGTTTTGACTTTGTGTCGTTTTATTTAGAAGTAATTATAAAGATACAATCTGCTACGCCTCATAAGAACTTTTATTTATGCATGTCTAAATAGAAGATCATAAAATATGTTTGCACAACCCAACACGATTTTCGCTGCTGTTATAGGCTAGGCCCTGCTGTTATCTGCAAAGGTGTGTTTATATTTTGCAAAAATAGTACTGTACCAACCATAGATAACAGAATTTTCCACTATAGCCAGGGCCGCTGATAGGGGGGACCACCATTCCTCCTGTAGGGGGGCCCGGTCACACAGGGAGAATTGGGGGAATTGGTGCGGAGGATGCCCTTTGTGGGTTCTCTGCAGCAGCTGAAAGCCAGTTTCTCCCCCTTCCTGCAGGCTTTCAGATGCTGCGGGTAGAGACAGACATGGGGCATGGTTCCTATAATTGATTCCTTGACAGCAATTCCCCTCCCTGTCCTGCCTGCATCTGATTACCGCCCCCCCCCCCCTCCGCAGCTACAGGCTTCCCTGTCCTGTAAAAAAAATAACTACAAATAGTATATAATATATATATGTATAGTATTAAATATTGTAAATATTAAATATTGTAATTTTTAAAAATTATAAAATAATTGCAAAATGTTCAACATTTTAATTTTTTTTTTTTTTTTTTTTTTTATAAAACATGGCTAATTCACAAAGGTTCTCTATTATGTTTGTGTCCCCTAATAATAATTTTAGTGAAAATATTGTCTTGATATATTTGGTGGGTAGGTTGTACGGGGCCCCAGGATTTCTAACAGCAGCCCTGACTATAGCCATAGGTATCTGTTCTTACCTGAATAATGGCACTATGTTACAATGGTTCTTCAGACCCGTTTTCTATTAGTTACTTTGTTCATTTGTAGTGAGTAATGTTTTAACAGAAATAATAAAAAAATAATAATCTATTGACAGAAAAAAAATACACCCTATATTTAATATCCAGATGGAAAGATAAGCACGCTGAGTAATCCTTCATTTGTGTACCCTTTAAAATGATATCTAAACACACAAATGTAATGCAATGCCTTGAAAAAGTACCCCTTGAAATCTACCAGATTTTGTCATGTTACAGCCAAAAATTTTAATTTATTTTATTGGGTTTTTATGTGATAGATCAACACAAAGTATCACATAATTGTGAAGTGGAAGGAAAATGATAAATGGTTAAAAACACATTTTTTTCCACAAATGTGAAAAGTGTGGCGTGCATTTGTATTCAGCCCCCCTGAGTCAAAACTTTGTAGAACCACCTTTCACTGTAATTACAGCTCCAAGTATTTTTGGGGATGTCTCTACCAGCTTTGCACATCTAGAGGGATATTTTTGCCCATTCTTCTTTGCAGAATAGCTCAAGCTCTGTCAGATTGGATGGAGAGCGTCTGTGATCGGTAATTTTCAAGTCTTGCCACAGATTCTCAATTGGATTTAGGTCTGGATTTTGCCTGGGCCATTCTAACACATGAATATGCTTTGATCTAAACCATTCCATTGTAGCTCTGGCTGTATGTTTAAGGTCGTTGTCCTGCTGGAAGATTAACTTCTGTCCCATTCTCAAGTCTTTTCTAGACTACTTGGCTCCATCCACCTTCCCATCAACTCTGACCAGCTTCCCTGTCCCTGCTGAAGAAAATAATCCCCACAACATGATGCTGCCACCACCATGTTTCACGGTGGTGATGTGCAGTGTTAGTTTTCCACCACACATAGCATTTTGCTTTTAGGCCAAAATATTCAATCTTGGTCTCGTCTCACCAGAGCACCATCTTCCGTATGTTTGCTGTGTCCCCAACATGGCTTCTCACAAACTGGACTTTTTATGGCTTTATTCAACAATGACTTTCTTCTTGCCACTCTCCCATAAAGACCAGATTTGTGGAGTGCACAACTAATAGTTGCCCTGTGGACAGATTCTCCTACCTGAGCTGTGGATCTCTGCAGCTTCTCTTGAATTGCCATGAGACTCTTGGCTGCTTCTCTGATCAATACTCTTCTCTCGCCTGTCAGTTTAGTTAGGGGTAAAGGGAGCTGAATACAAATGCACGCCACACTTTTCACATTTATTTAAAAAAAAAAAAATTGAAAACCATTTATCATTTTCCTTCCACTTCACAATTATGTGTCACTTTGTGTTGGTCTATCACATCATTTTTTTCCAAATTTTGTCTTGTTACAACCAATTTTAAGGGGTAGGAATACTTTTTCAAGGCGACGTATATTTAATAGTCCTTAAATGTGATGGCTGCATTAGGATTTTTTTTTTTTTTTTTTCGTCTTTTTTTTTTTTTTTTCCCGCGTTCATTGTTTTAAAATTCTGTATTTTGTTTATGAATTTTTGTAACACATGGTGATCCAGCTGTTAACTCCTCAGTTCTTCACTGTACTATGGAAGCAATGTAGCAACCCCCTAAACAATTTTTATGAATTTCTGTATGGGAGTTGAAATTGTACTGGTATGTTGTCCTGATTATATCTCAAATCTACTAAACCTTTTGATATGCGGATTTCATTGAAGACCTGAGTGAGTGAGAAACTTGTATAGCGCAACACATGCGAACTGAATCGCCTCTGGGCGCTGTATCCATTCCCTGGGCCCTCAGAAGAGATGGGTCTTGCTCTTTCTCCTGAAGGCCAGGTGGTTTACCTCCAATCGGATGGTGGTTGGTAGAGCGTTCCATAGTCTGGGTCCTTGGACTGCAAATCTTCGTTCTCCTTTGGACTTGTATCTGGCTTTGGGTATCTGGAGTAGATTTTGTTTGGTGGATCGCAGAATACCTCTTATGTATTTCATATATACTCAGCCCTGGATTGTCCGGGGTTGCCATCGGTTCAGAATGAACATTTTGAGTCTGTTTTGCATGTACCTGGTGGAAATTGAGGTCTGTAGGCATGTGTGTTTGCACAGGGCACCGTGATCTTTTGGATGATGGGAAAAATACGGGGACCCTTTGCTGCCAAATGGTATTTTTATGAAAGTTGCTTCATTCTAATGAGTAGGTTTTTCACTTTTCCCAGCATGCTTTTTATTTTCTGACCTCACATTGGCTTTGCATCATGTGGATAAAATGACATAAATGCTGTGATGTAATGTGATTTATATTATATATATATATATATATATATATATATATATATATATATATATATATATATATATATATATATATATATATATATATATATATTTTTTTTTTGTGATTGGTATTCACGTAATTGAGCATAATATTTATTTAACACGCGTGAATTTCCAAACATGGAGCATACAATTCCCTCTTCATGTCTGAGATGTGTAATGCACATCCTTTTAAATTCCTTGCTTTACTTCCTCGGATAGATTTTTTTTCCTATTTTGTAATCCAACTAGATCTAATATTCCAGGAAGGGCTCTGCATTTTGCCTCTTCAATGTTAAGATGAACTCCAGTCTTGCACGGTTGTACAGGCTCTGCTCCTGTGCTGAAAATGCTTACTGTGATTTCACTGCACTCAGGGTGACAGGGTGGATTTGATTTAAATCGAGCGGATTTTAAATCGCTAGTAAAAAGGCTTGATTTAAATCCACTACATATTTATTATTTTAACTGCTTAAGCCCCGGACCATTATGCAGCTAAAGGACCTGGCCCTTTTTTGCGATTTGGCACTGCGTCCCTTTAACTGACAATTGCGCGGTCGTGCGATGTGGCTCCGAAAACAAAATTGGCGTCCTTTTTTCCTCACAAATAGAGCTTTCTTTTGGTGGTATTTGATCACCTCTGCGGTTTTTATTTTTTGCGCTATAAACAAAAATAGAGCGACAATTTAAAAAAATTATTTTATCATAAATGTATCCAAAAAATATTTTTAAAAAAACATTTTTCTGGAGGATGTTTAGCATCACATAGCCCTTCGTATAACTGTGCTAGAGTGATTTGGAATAGAGCTAGTCAGTCTGGGCGAGGAGCTACTAGTCAGTCTGGGCGAGGAGCTTCTAGTCAGTCTGGGCGAGGAGCTACTAGTCAGTCTGGGCGAGGAGCTACTAGTCAGTCTGGGCGAGGAGCTACTAGTCAGTCTGGGCGAGGAGCTACTAGTCAGTCTGGGCGAGGAGCTTCTAGTCAGTCTGGGCGAGGAGCTTCTAGTCAGTCTGGGCGAGGAGCTACTAGTCAGTCTGGGCGAGGGGCTACTAGTCGGTCTGGGCGAGGGGCTACTAGTCGGTCTGGGCGAGGAGCTGCTAGTCGGTCTGGGCGAGGAGCTACTAGTCAGTCTGGGCGAGGAGCTTCTAGTCAGTCTGGGCGAGGAGCTACTAGTCGGTCTGGGCGAGGAGCTGCTAGTCGGTCTGGGCGAGGAGCTTCTAGTCAGTCTGGGCGAGGAGCTTCTAGTCAGTCTGGGCGAGGGGCTACTAGTCAGTCTGGGCGAGGGGCTTCTAGTCAGTCTGGGCGAGGGGCTTCTAGTCAGTCTGGGCGAGGGGCTTCTAGTCAGTCTGGGCGAGGGGCTTCTAGTCAGTCTGGGCGAGGGGCTTCTAGTCAGTCTGGGCGAGGGGCTTCTAGTCAGTCTGGGCGAGGGGCTTCTAGTCAGTCTGGGCGAGGGGCTTCTAGTCAGTCTGGGCGAGGGGCTTCTAGTCAGTCTGGGCGAGGGGCTTCTAGTCAGTCTGGGCGAGGGGCTTCTAGTCAGTCTGGGCGAGGGGCTACTAGTCAGTCTGGACATATACACACACTGATACTTGTGTTATTACCTTGGCCATTCATGACTGTCCTCTAAGTAGGAAAGTCTTCTTCATAGGAGTGCAGAATGTAGGGGCGGCTTTTGTGACCTTGCAATGGTGTCCAAAGGACCCCTTTTTTCCAATTTCTATGACAGGAAGCTGATCGATGATCAGGTATATTGTATGCATCCCTTACAGAACCCCCATGACTTTACATGTCTTTACACTGATATTTATATATTATAAATGTATACTGATTTTGTTGCCTGCGTCCCACTGGTTTTAATTATTACTCTGGTTTCCATTGCAGCCTATTGTCAAGCAGTCTCCATGGAGCAGCCACCAAGGAAGCGGCTGGAGCACAGGCAGCATGTCCTGGGGTGGTATGCACGGCCGCGATCGCCGAACCTCCAACATGGGAATGCCGGGAACAATGAATCAAATCTCCCCTTTAAAGAAACCGTACTCCGGAAACGTCATTGCTCCACCCAAGTTCACGCGCTCCACTTCATCCCTAACTCCCAAATCCTGGATTGATGACAACGTGTTCAGGACCGACAACAACAGCAATTCTCTCTTACCCTTACAGGTAAGAATGGTATGTAGTACACTCCACCTTGTGCATATTTCACTCTGTTTTTATTTGTTATATGCTGATAAGGAAGTATGTCATTATACAGACCTGCATGCTGAATTCCCCAGAGATTTCTGGTTAAAGCGGTGGTTCACCCTAATAAAACATTTTTTTTTTTAGCATTAAATTAGGCATAGTAGCGCGAGCTACAGTATGCCTGTATTGATTTTGTTAGCCCCGTACTCACTGTGCAATGCTATATAGAAGATTCCGACTCCCCGCGGGGAATGGGCGTTCCTATCAAGAGGGAGGATGATTGACGGCCGGCTATGGCACGTCACGCTTCTCCGCAAATAGCCGAAATAGGACTTGGCGCTTCACGGTGCCTGCGCATAGTCTGTGCGCAGGCGCCGTATAGCGCCGTGAAGAGCCGAGACCTGTTCCGGCTATCTTCGGGGAGCGTGACGTGCCATAGCCGGCCGTCAATCATCCTCCCTCTTGATAGGAACGCCCATTCCCCGCGGGGAGTCGGAATCTTCTATAGAGGATTGCACAGTGAGTACCGGGCTAAAAAAATCAATACAGGCATACTGTAGCTTGCGCTACTATGCCTAATTTAATGCTAAAATGTTGTTAGTGTGGGTGAACCACCGCTTTAATGACAGTAAAAAAAAGTGAATTGCGTGTGTTTTTTTTGTTTTTTTTTCACAATTAAATTTTTACGAATCTAGTTTGTACTAATTGAAGAGACCCCCCCCCCCCCCCCCAAAGAAAACGCAGCATAAAAATGGCAGTTGCCTGCTTGTTGACGCACTGTGTGCTCACTTTTAATCCAAAGTCCTACAGTTAAAAAAAAAAAACTTGTCATCTCTTTTACAGGTTTGGATAGAATGGGACTAAATCTCCTTTTTAAGATTTGCTGCTGTTGGCTGCACCATAGATAATGGAAATGTTGCCATTATTCAATAGCAATGATGCTCAGAAATGAACCCACTGGCTCTTCCTCTGTTCCCATAACCACTATATACACTCATTTGTATCTATAGTACCTGAATGTTCAGTTGAGGAGAATGACCCTTTTTTTTTTTTCTTTAAAAAATGTGTAGCTCTGATCTCCTCACCACTCTGAGTTCTAGAAGTCTCCTGCATTTAGTATGGTCCACTGCTGTTCTCTATATGGATTATTTCCACTGGATTGTTTTTGGACCATGTGATCATATATTCTGGTACTGTAGATGTAGTTAAAGTGGAGGTTCACCCGATTTTATGACTTTGGCTTAAATAGTCCCCCCGATGTACATAACTAGTTCGCAGTTAAAATAATTAAAAAAAAATTTGATACCTTATTTATCTGTCCTCGACCAGGCACTTCCTGGTTTTAGCTGTGCGGGACTGGGCGTGTCGCGATCACCGCAATGGATTATGGGATTGATCACGAGTGTGTTTTCTTGATGACGAGAACAATATTGTCTGCTGGTCACAGCGGGGAGTGTCCTTTTCAGGACGCTGCCGGCCATTGTCATAGCAACTATGCAGTGTTGACGGCGCAGGCTCGCCGTCGCACTGCGCATCCCGGAAGTATATACAGGAGGGCTTCAGAGTGCCCGCAATTAAGATGGCAGTGTCCATCATACATTTTTATAAAATATCCTTTTCGGGGAAATAGTCATCCCAGCGGCTGCCAGTATGGGACTGGTGAGTACAAGTTTCTTTGTACTATCATTGTTACAATAACCTATTTAAAAAAAAAAACGTTTTCCCGCGGAACCCCCGCTTTAAGTGTATGCTAAAGCTGAGTAAGTCCTAGTGGTTTACTTTAGGAAGTATAGTTTTGCTGACCCACTGGTATCATTACTTGTGTGTCATCTGACCTTAAATGGGTCTGCAAGTCCTTAAAGTGGTTGTAGGCCTCAGACATGAAATATAGATAGATGTGGTAGACTACAGGTTTCTCTCACGACTGGCTTCTTTATATTTGGAAGTTTGAACCGAGGGAACCTGGCTGAGGCCGGTATTTGATCCATCGCTGTACAGTGGAGTTGAATCGTAAAAGGAAAAGGGCAGGGAGGCTTGGTTGTGATGCAAAGAAAGAAGCCGGCATTTAATCCATGGGTGTGTAGTGGGAAGGACGACACTCCTTCAGGTGTGTTATCAGTGAAAGGTATATGCAGACTGATGAGAACATTGGAGGTGACACACCCTGTGAAACGGCTGTGGAGGCCCCAAAAGCTATGGATGATGAGCACCATCCGAAACCTCTGCATAGCATCGGTGGGGAGGACAATGACATTTAATATTTGCCGAGTGTAACAACCCTTGTTTAATTTCAGAAAAGCACTAGATAAAGTGAATGCCCCTCTTACCTGTCTGTTCTACTGGGCATTGGAGGTGCTGTAATTTGGTATTTTGAGAAATGTGCATGGGGCACTCCTTCCTTTGCGTTGTGTATGAGATTAGATCTGAGGTTTTGCAGATTCCTGGAACTCGTGGTGCCTAAAACTTTACATCTGGGGGCTGCACTGAGTGACTATTGAGTGCAGTGCACACCCCTCACTCATTGTTCACTGGGGAACTCGCTTGTAATGGGACTAGGTGGGGTTTATGTTTTCTTTGATAGTGGGGAAGGATTAGAACCCTGTCATACTTTACTGTTCTCGAGGACATCATTGGAGGTTGCCCTCACTTCATGCCCTTTGGGCAACCTTTCTTTGCCAGAAAGGAAGAGAATGAAACTGTCCATTGGCAACACACACAGATTTTTTTTTTTTTTTTTATTTGTTGGGAATGGTAGAAACCATAATAGGTTGTCTCCAACTAGAGACCAAGGAAAAAACAGTAAAACATGATGGGCATTATCCTTCCACACGCTGCCCAGAACTGGGAAAAAGTTTTGGCATATGCCCTTTAGATAAGCCAAGAATGTATGTTAAAGCTGAACTCTGGCACAACCATTTTCATTTAAATAAATTCCTGATTAGCCAAAGGATATACATCTACTTTGTGAACCTCCAAATACCTTTTACAAGCCCAGTTAATATCTTGTAAACGTAGTAGTGACCTCATCCCTGTGCTGTACACAACCTGAGCAGAGCTGTCTGAGGGACCAGGCAGGCTCCACCCACTACAGTCTGTCTCTGTAGTGTCTAGAGCAGGGGTCTCCAAACTGCGGCCCTGGGGCAGGATGTGGCCCTTTGCTTGCCTTAATGCGGCCCTTAGGGCATTATTACATCCAATTTAAATGGGGCATAATTCTTGTTGCTGGCACCAATGGGGCACTATTCCTCCAACTGACACCATCAATTATTTCCATTAACACCAGCGATGGGGCACTAGTCCTTCCACTGTCGCCAAAGATATGGTATTATTTACTCTCACTGGACATTTTTTTACTCCCAATGGCCCTAGTCTGGCCCCCCTAATGTCTGAAGGACCGTAAACTGGCCCTTTGTTTAGAAAGTTTGGAGACCCCTGGTCTAGAGGAGGGGGCGGATACCAGACCAGTCATCCTGCAAAAGGAGTGTGGTGTTCTGTGAAGTCCTCCAACCTGTCAGAAACTTCAACCACTTAACTTCTGATTTATTTAAAACCAGCAGTAATTGGAGTTTTTGACGAATTGGTGGTTGGACACCACGCTGGCAACCAGATAGAGTCCGGTGCAGGATGTTATGAGCAGAGATTCTTGCTCCAATACTAGCCAACAAAATGACCGCCTCCGAGGTGGCGACAACTTTGTCCTTGTTGGCCGTTGTGCTGTCAAAACAGCTCGGTTTTCCTGTACCGGACTGTATTAGGTTGTCTGTGTACAACCACCAATTCGTCAAAATCTCCAATTACTACGGTTTTAAATAACCCAGAAGTGATGTGGTTGGAGATATTGACAGAACAGTGACAGGTCTTATTTTTACAGCAAGTTTCTGCAAAGCGTAAACGTTTCAAACTGGATTACTGCACAGATCTGGAAGAATCTACAAAGGACACAAATAATCAATTAAGAATACACATGACAAATGGGTTTAGACAATCGTTCTTTATCCTGGAGTTCAGCTTTAACTTCTTGGGACCCGCGCTATAGTCAATTGACGGCTACAGCGCGGATCCCAAAATCCAAGTGGACGTCAATTGACGTCCGCCCCTTTGGGCGGTCCCCGCGCGCGCTCCAGAGCGCGCAGCGGGGAAAATCTGTGTTGGCTGTGTCCCTTGGACCCAGCCAATTACAGATCGCCGCGAACGGCCAATCAGAGTGGCCGATTGCGATCTGTGAGGCCAATGAGAGATGATCTCATATGTAAACATATGAGATCATCTCTCATTGCCGTTTTACACAGAGGCAGCGGTGCTGTCTCTGGAGAGGAGACCGATCTGTGTCTCTTGTACATAGAGACACAGATCGGTCACCCCCCCCCCAGTCACCCCCCCTCCACCTACAGTTGGAACACTATATAGTAACATATTTAACCCCTTCCTCACCCCCTAGTGTTAACCCCTTCAATGCCAGTCACATTTATACTGTAATTAGTGCATATTTATAGCACTGATCGCAGTATAAATGTGAATGGCGCCAAAAATGTGTCCGATGTGTCTGCCATAACGTCGCAGTCCCAATAAAAATTGCAGATCGCCGCCATTTCTAGTAAAAAATAAAATAATAAAAAATAATAATTCTGTCCCCTATTTTGTAAGCGCTATAACTTTTGCGCAAACCAGTTGCTTTTTGCGATTTTTTTGGAGATTTTTTTTTTTTTTTTTTTTACCAAAAATATGTAGAAGAATAAGCATCGGCCTAAACTGAGAAAAAAAATGTGTTTTTTTTTTTTTTTTTTTTTTTTAATTGGGATATTTATTATAGCAAGAAGTAAAAAATATTGTATTTTTTTCAAAATTTTCGGACTTTTTTGTTTATAGCGCAAAAAATAAAAACCGCACAGGCGATCAAATACCACCAAAAGAAAGCTCTATTTGTGGGGAAAAAAGGACGTCAATTTTGTTTGGGAGCCATGTCGCACGACCGCGCAATTGTTAGTTAAAGCGACGCAGTGCCGAAAGCTGAAATTTCACCTGGGCAGGAGGGGGGTATATGTGCCCAGTAAGCAAGTGGTTAATGAAATTATCGCTTGGTAGCCACTAACGGCTAAATGCACTTTTATAGCTTGATGAAAGCCCTTGAAACATACCCTGGATTATAAGATTTGTTGCTCAATCTTGGCCATCATCCAGATTTTTTTTGCTTGCCCTGCATTCACCTATCGGTGGAAATGGGAAGAAGGCAATTGTATGTCCAGATGCCTACATATTAAGTATTATTTGAGACATCCTCACTGCGGGTGCTAAACCCATAGGCGCCCGGTAGAAAGTTGTTTAAACAGGGGCTGGAGCTGCTTGGGTATTCTGACAGCGGCTGTTACTGGCTGTCAGAATACAATAGCCCAATGGGGGGTATTGCACCAGTTACACTTTTGGCACAGGCTGATTTGAAATGAAAACATATCAGTGTATGGGCAGCTTTTTAGAATTCTGTAGCAGGTATAAACTGCGTGTGGCCTATCTGCTCTCTGGCAAAGGGCCATATGATCCAGAAGACTTCAGTGCCTTACAAGGCTGTCCTGCTGTGAAGGACGAGCATGTTTTTCAGTTTTGTTTTCATATAAGTGGGGGGTGGCCTTGTGTGTAAAAAAAATACAAAACACCAATAAAGTATCCTTCTTTTTTTTTTTTTTTTTTTTTTAAATTAACTAGATAAGCATGCAAGCAGGAGTGATCATCATGATTGATTTTCAAAGCTGGAAATAAACATTATGAATTAAGGTCTATAATGGTCTATTGCTGCATCTAAACGCAGCCTTTTCCACCTTACCAGACCATTCTGTAGACGTCTTCTCTCGCTGCCCTCCATTCACCCATCAAATACATAAACAAAGACATGGTCTAAAATATCACTCAAACTGGCTAGTCCACTTTTCCCAAGGCCTCCTTCCACGCTGGCCTCCAGAACTTTTCCAGAGTCTCTACTGCTCTCTGAAGCTCCCTGCCCCGAGCCCCTCTACTGCTCTCTGAAGCTCCCTGCCCCGAGACCCTCTACTGCTCTCTGAAGCTCCCTGCCCCGAGACCCTCTACTGCTCTCTGAAGCTCCCTGCCCCGAGACCCTCTACTGCTCTCTGAAGCTCCCTGCCCCGAGACCCTCTACTGCTCTCTGAAGCTCCCTGCCCCGAGACCCTCTACTGCTCTCTGAAGCTCCCTGCCCCGAGACCCTCTACTGCTCTCTGAAGCTCCCTGCCCCGAGACCCTCTACTGCTCTCTGAAGCTCCCTGCCCCGAGCCCCTCTACTGCGCTGTGAAGCTCCCTGCCCCGAGCCCCTCTACAGCGCTCTGAAGCTCCCTGCCCGGAGCCCCTCTACAGCGCTCTGAAGCTCCCTGCCCGGAGCCCCTCTACAGCGCTCTGAAGCTCCCTGCCCGGAGCCCCTCTACAGCGCTCTGAAGCTCCCTGCCCGGAGCCCCTCTACAGCGCTCTGAAGCTCCCTGCCCGGAGCCCCTCTACAGCGCTCTGAAGCTCCCTGCCCCGAGCCCCTCTACATCGCTCTGAAGCTCCCTGCCCCGAGCCCCTCTACAGCGCTCTGAAGCTCCCTGCCCCGAGCCCCTCTACAGCGCTCTGAAGCTCCCTGCCCCGAGCCCCTCTACATCGCTCTGAAGCTCCCTGCCCCGAGCCCCTCTACAGCGCTCTGAAGCTCCCTGCCCCGAGCCCCTCTACATCGCTCTGAAGCTCCCTGCCCCGAGCCCCTCTACATCGCTCTGAAGCTCCCTGCCCCGAGCCCCTCTACATCGCTCTGAAGCTCCCTGCCCCGAGCCCCTCTACATCGCTCTGAAGCTCCCTGCCCCGAGCCCCTCTACATCGCTCTGAAGCTCCCTGCCCCGAGCCCCTCTACATCGCTCTGAAGCTCCCTGCCCCGAGCCCCTCTACAGCGCTCTGAAGCTCCCTGCCCCGAGCCCCTCTACATCGCTCTGAAGCTCCCTGCCCCGAGCCCCTCTACTGCTCTCTGAAGCTCCCTGCCCCGAGCCCCTCTACTGCTCTCTGAAGCTCCCTGCCCCGAGCCCCTCTACTGCTCTCTGAAGCTCCCTGCCCCGAGCCCCTCTACTGCTCTCTGAAGCTCCCTGCCCCGAGCCCCTCTACTGCTCTCTGAAGCTCCCTGCCCCGAGCGGCCCTACTGCTCTCTGAAGCTCCCTGCCCCGAGCGGCCCTACTGCTCTCTGAAGCTCCCTGCCCCGAGCGGCCCTACTGCTCTCTTAAGCTCCCTGCCCCGAGGGTATTTTTTTTTTGTCTATTTTTAATAAATTTACAAAGATTCCAAACTTCTTTCACGTTGTCATGGGGGATTGTTTAATTTAATCATTTAATCCATTTTGGAATAAGGCTTTAACAAAATGTGGAAAAAGTGAAGCACTGTGAATACTTTTCGGTTGCACTGTATGTGTATATACATTTACCGTATTTACCGGCGTATAACACGCTCCCTAACTTTAAGAGGAAAGCTTCAGGAATAAAAATTCCACAACCCCCTGCGTATAACACGCAGGCACAGTTTACCCTCTATTTTCAGGGTAAAAAAGTGAGTGTTATACACCAATAAATACAGTATTTATTTTAGGTCCCCTTTTAAAAATCTGTTTCATGTTGATGAAATACCTCTGAATATTTGTGACGGGGCTTCTTGTGGCTCTGGCACCTCTCCAGGAGGACTGTACCCTTTTTCAGGTTCACTACAAATGAAATGGCATTTGGATGAGAGAAGGAACATTGTGGCTGTGCAGTTCAGTGACCCAACAGCATTCAGCCATTACATAAGATCATAATTCTTCATCTCGTCTCTGGTGGTTTTCAGGACATAGAAGGGGTTCTTGGAGGTTGCTGGTGACACGGGATAATGTGCTTTACTTGTTCTTTGTTCCTTTTCCCTTACATGGCCGGGTATTTGAGGGAGAAACAGGCACGTTCTCTTCTCTCATTCAGCACCTACAACTGAGGCTTTGTTTTTTTCCTGGGATTCGGATGTCACGGTGTTGGTTTAATTCTCTGAATATATCAGGCATGTCTGTGTGTAGCTGGTGCATTGCTTTTACCATGTATGGATTTTTTTTTTTTTTTGGATGTATATGTTTATATGTATCCCTTTCAGCCAGTTCACATCGGTCTTTCCACCCACTGTCTAGTTTTCGAAACCATTTTGTTTTAGTTCACATAACTAGATTTGATATTAATTTTGCACTATTATTTTATCATGCACAAAAATATATATATATATATATATATATATATATATATATATATATATATTACTGTGTGAGTGTATATATTATTGCAATTCACTATTCATAAGCTGTAAGTTAACAGCCAAGTATGACTGTGCTGAAACCTAATCGTAGCTTGACCACAATTTTGGAATACCATAAAAAAAAAAAAAAAATCTGAATAAGCTAAACTAGAAAATGGGTCCACTTGTGAAATTTCTTCTAATATCCTCAAGGCTTTGTGATATCACCAACTCCTTAACCACTTAACCCCCCGACCGTATTGCTGGTCAAAGACCAGAGCACTTTTTGCGATTCGGGACTGCGCCGCTTTAACTGACAATTGCGCGGTCTTCCGACGTGGCTCCCAAACAAAATTGGCGTCCTTTTTTCCCCACAAATAGAGCTTTCTTTTGGTGGTATTTGATCACCTCTGCGGTTTTTATTTTTTGCGCTATAAACAAAAATAGAGCGACAATTTTGAAAAAAAATAATATTTTTTACTTTTTGCTATAATATCCCCCAAAAATATATAAAAAAAACATTTGTTTTCCCTCAGTTTAGGCTGATACGTATTCGTCTACATATTTTTCATAAAAAAAAATCGCAATAAGCGTTTATTGATTGGTTTGCGCAAAAGTTATAGCGTTTACAAAATAGGGGGTATTAACGCTACGCCGCCGCAACTTTAAGAGGCAAGTGCTGTATTCACAAAGCACTTGCCTCTAAAGTTTCGGCGGCGTAGCGTAAATCTGCCAGCGTATGGGCGCGGAATTCAAATGTTAAAGATGTGGGCGTGTTTTATGTTAATTTTACTTGACCCAACGTAAATGGCGTTTTTCTGAACGGCGCATGCGCAGTCCGTGGGGGTATCCCAGTGCGCATGCTTGAAATTAACCCGCAACAAGCCAATGCTTACGACGTGAACGTCATTCTACGCAAAGCCCTATTCGCGAACGACTTGCGCAAACAACGTAACATTTTCAAAATTCGACGCGGGAACGACGTCCATACTTAACATTGAGTATGTCTCATATAGCAGGGGTAACTTTTTACGCCGAAAAAAGCCTTACGGAAACAACGTAAAAAAATGCGCCGGGCGTACGTTTGTGGATTCCCGTATCTAGCTAATTTGCATACTCGACGGGGAATTCGACGGAAGCGCCACCTAGCGGCCAGCGTAAATATGCACCTTAGATCCGACGGCGTACTAAGACGTACGCCAGTCGGATCTAGCCCAGCTTCAGGCGTATCTTGTTTTGTGGATACAAAACAAAGATACGCCGGAACAAAATAGAAGTTACGCTGCGTATCAATAGATACGCCTTCGTAACTTCTTAGTGGATCTGCCCCCTTGTGTGTAACGGGAAGTTATGGCTACCTGCCATACGTGTAATAGAGAAGCATGACTGCCCCTGTGAAAATAATAAAATCCATGCAGGATTTCTTCCCCCACATTGAAGCCAAATGCTTCATATACTTTGTCTTTTAGAAATAAAAAATACCAGAGTCCTTTTTTAAAGAAGAACCTATTCTAATTCTGCACTAAGGGATATAAATATCACAAGTGAAGTCAATTAGGTGAATGTGTATTAGGGACGGTCTGTTTAATTCTCTTTAGTTTAGCTAGCCGACTAGTTTGGTAAAACGTATACCTCTTTTGCTCGAATGATTCAAATTTGCAGTAAATCTTTGTTTCCAGAGGAGCAGAAAGATGAAATTTCATGGTAGGATGAGCCGTGCTCATGGCTGTGTTTATGTGCGCAGTTGCGGCATGATGGAGATTTCACAATCCTGATACCCATGTGAAATGGGGGGGGGGGGCTTTTGTTAGGCAACACAAACTGCTGGAAGCTCTCGGCAGCAGTGCCTCTGCTGTACAGGGAGTCCCAGAAGCTGGAAATCTACCCCTAGGAAGGGAAATTCACTCCTGCAAGATTTTATAGAAAAAATGGTGTCTCCACTGAAGCTTTATCCCCAATCCTCATTTCCACAACAACATTTTCAAAATCCAAATGTCATAGGAACGGAAAGTGAGGTGCAATCTTCTGGAAAAAGGCACAGTACCTGTTCCAACTTGCATACACATTCAACTGAAAAACAAACCTACAGAACCTATATTTTGTGTGTAACCCGGGGACTGCCTGTACATGGAAGGGAGCTCAAGGGTGGCTCAAAACATTCTTCAGGTGTTATTAAAGTGGTTATAAACCCGTTTTACCTACAGGTAAGCCTAGATTAAGGCTTACCTGTAGGTGCTCGAAATATCTCCCAAACCTCCATGGTTATTTACAAATGAGACCGGCGCAGGCGCACTTTAGAGACGGTGAGCATGCCGTTTCTAAAGGAGATTGTGCAGTGACTGGCAGTGACGTCATCGCGGCTCCGGCCAATCACAGCGCCGGAGCCACGATACCCGAAAGGAAGATGGACGCTTCGTGGAAGAGGAGACAGCAGTGACATTGCAGCCTTTGGTTTCAGGTAAGTGACACATAATGGGCTACTATGCGATGCATAGTAGCCCATTATGTTTTACCTTTGCAGGGAAATAAAGAGGAAGTAAAACCCATCAGGGTTTATTTCCCTTTTTTAAATGCCAAGTTCAATAGTTTAGCAGTTGCCAGTCCAAAGATTGCTACCCCAGGTTCCCAGCTTTTGGATGGCTCTGTTGCCGTCCAAGGTCCTGTAGAGCCACCCTTTTGAATGTGCTTCTGAGTGAAAGACTGCAAGGCAATGCTATGACACTGCCTGTGCCGACATGCACAGACAACTAGAAAGGAATAGATGGTGCATGCATGTGCAGTGAAATTATGGGATATTTTGGGCCAAGGAGGTGGAAGTTAGGAGTAGTTGGGCACGCATGCTCAATGAAATTATGGGACATGAAGCGCCAAAGAGGGGGAACACAGCCAGGGGGAAGTAGATGGGAATGCAAGGACAGTTGCAGTGGGGTTATGCGACATGTGCTGAGAAAGGGGAACAGGGAGAAGTAGATGGGAATCAAAGGACAGTTGCAGTGGGGTTATGCGACATGTGCTGAGAAAGGGGAACAGGGAGAAGTAGATGGGAATCCAAGGACAGTTGCAGTGGGGTTATGCGACATGTGCTGAGAAAGGGGAACAGGGAGAAGTAGGCATGCATGCACAGTGTATTAATGGGGCATGTTGTGCCAATAAGGGGGAACATAGCCAGTCAGGAGTAGTTGGGCACACATACTCAGTGGAATTATGGGACATGAAGTGCCAAAAAGGGGGAACACAGCCAGGGGGAAGTAGATGGGCAAACACAGTTACAGTGAAGTTATGAGACATGTAGTCCCAAGGAAGGGCAATACAGCCAAAGGGGAAAAGATGGGTCACCCATACTCTGTGGTGGTAGAATTTGAGACCTGTAGTCCCACGGAAGGGGATTTCAGCCAAGGAGCAATAGATGGGGCACACAATGTAGTGGAGAAGGAATTATGGGACATGTTTTCCAGGGGAAGGGAACATAGGGACTTTGAGGCGATGAGTGCATGCTCCTTGAATGGATGTTCAGGAAAGTGGTGCACAGGAACCTGGAGGCTGCAGTGGAAAATACACTAAAGCATTTATTTTTCTCTATATAAACGAAGAAAGTTAAAAATGTGAGGCTTTACTAATACTTTAAGAATAAAGTTTTGTGTTGGAGGGGGATGTGGGTTCTGCCCCATTAACCTTTTGGCTGCCAGCGAGGACAGCTGTCTCTTCTGGCCACAGCCAGGAAAGGTGGCAGGTGTGCAATTAATTGAATGGAAACAATTTGCATTCACATTGTTCAAACTATTTATACATGATGTGTTGTGTTTCCAGTCTGAGAGTTTTTTTTGGCCGGACTTTTCGTTCATTTGTTTTATTGCCATGAAAGTAGGAATATCGGTAGTTTCAGGGGAAATCTGGTTCAAACAAACATTGGCTGCTGTTTTAAAGCTGCGCTCCAGTGAAACGTAAGAAGATTTTGCTTTTGAACTCGATCAGGAGAGACGGTTTACTTGCTGAGAGCACAAGAGGGACCTCTGCAGCGTAGCATCATGTGTGGAGAGGCTCAAAGGCACCATGATAAACATACTGAATCTGGGACCAAATTGTTATGTAAAAACTCTGATGAAAGCAAACGTGTGCTTTGTCCATGCTGGGTAATTCAAAAGGAAAGCTTTTAAATTAAAAATGCATAAGAAGAGTTACCTTCTGTGCAGACGGTATGTGAAAATGTTCCCTAGATCTAGAGATATAAAAAGCTGAAGTTGTATGCAAATCTTTGCTTTTTATATGAGGCTAGCCCTATCCTTCTCTTGCCTTCCATACCTTGCAGTTTGTTATTCAGGCTCCCCACCAGAACACATAATCTGAATTGGCAGTGCCAAGGTTGAGTTTTAGGCCCCTTTCAGACGTCCGCTCCGCCTGTCCGTTATTACAAGTCCGTTAACGGACTTGTAATACATCCCTATGGGATCGCGTCCGTTAGCGGATGGAGCATCCGCTAGCGTCCGCGTCCGTCGGGATCCGGTTTTCGGACGGAAGAAAACCCTATTTTTCTTCCGTCCGGCGGAACGGAACTGATGCAGACGGACAGACGGTCCGTCTGCATCCGGTTCCCCATAGGGCAGAGCGGAGCTGAGACAGGGCAGTCCCTGCACTGTGTGCGGGGACCGCCCTATCCGCCGACAGCTGAGCGGGAATCCCCGCTGAGCCGACGGAGACACACGGAGCGGACCCAGAAACGGTCCGCTCCGTGTGAAAGAGCCCTTGGGCTTTATTTAGAGAACACAAATGAGGATCAAGGCGGCTAAATGTCTACATGTTGTGGCCACATACAAATTGGCTGCTGTCAGAAAATCCATTGCCTGACTGGTCAGAGGCTCTATTCGCATATAAGCACCCAGATAAGTGGACAGCGAACAGCGGCTGTTCGTTTGTACAGGTGACTGCACTATACAAAGGAGCCCAATTAAAACCATTGTATGACCTTATCGGGGCCACACCACTGCTTCAAATTTAATAAAAACCCAGAGACACCAGGGATGTATTTAGGTTTTGTGCTGCCCTAGGCCTGACTAAACTCGTGCACCCCCTAATTTAAATATGACCCACCCCTTTCTGTCAAGGCCACACCCCTTGCGGTTTAAGACCCACCCTGAAATTTTCAAGTGGGGACACTAGTTCTGATGGCCTGGGGGGAGGGGGGGCAATGGATTTCCTTAATTTGCATAGATTTACTCTCACTTCCTGTTTGGCTATGGGACAGGAAGTGAAGGGAAATCTCTGCAATGGGACAGGGATGGTAAAAAATTTGAAGCGACGCCCCCCCCACAGTTGCAGAATGCCAACCGCCCACATACTGAAAGCAGTGCGGCCGATTTATGGGGGCACTAAACTAATTTGCCTAACAGTGTAGCGCAAGCCGGCAGAGACACTGTCCATGCTGCCCACCTGCAAAGTGCTGCCCTAGGCCTGGGCCTTGTTGGTCTAGGCCAGGATACAGCCTTGAGAGTCACTTGCAATGAACAACAACGTGAGACTGTGTTATGCAGAGATACCTCGGTTCACCGCTGGCTCCTCACCACAGCCTACATTTATAAATGTTTCATAAGACGTTTTCTTCAGGTGACACTTGCGTTGCGAGAAATGCAGCAAATCCTTCATTGTACGAAGTATTGTGCCCCCCCTCATAAATTGTTACACTGGTTGAGGAAAGTTCATCCAATCGGCCAACAGAAAAAAAAATACATGGATCTAGATCCACACCCCCTCCATATACAAAAAACAAAAAAAAACAAAGCATTAACAAATCTGCTACAGCGAGGGGGAGGGGGGAGAATTCCTTCCTCACACCCCAACAGGCAATCAGATTTTCCCTGAATCTACTTTACCTATAAAATATTTAGTATCCAGTTATTATGTACGTTTAGGAAAGAACCCAGGCCTTTTTCAAAGCAATCTACTGAGCTGGTCGGAACCAGCTCTTGAGGGAATCTATTCCACATTTTCACAGCTCTTACTGTGAAGAAACCTTTCCGTATTTGGAGATGAAATCTTTTTTTCCTCAAGACGTAAAGTGTGCCCCCTTGTCCTCCTGTGATGACCTTAAAGTGAATAACTGAACACAAAGTTCCTTATATAGACCACTTACGTATTTGTACATGTTGATCATCTCCCCCCTTAAAGGGGTTGTAAAGGTTTGTCTTTTATTTTCTAAATTGGTTCCTTTTAAGCTAGTGCATTGTTGGTCCACTTACCTTTTCCTTTGATTTCCCTTCTAAATGTTTTTTTTTTTTGTTTGGCGCCTTGAGGACTGGAGTTGAGAAACACTGCGCTAATCTTTCCTCATAGCTGAGCTCCTCCATGCCTCTTATCAGTTTGGTTGCCCTTCTCTGCACTTTCTCCAGTTCCCTGATATCCTTTTTGAGAACTGGGGCCCAAAACTGAACTGCATATTCCAGATGAGGTCTTACTATTGATTTGTACAGGGGCAAAATCATATTTTTCTCTTTCTTTCTATTTCTCTTTCGTCCATCCTTCTCAATACAAGAAGGGACTTTGCTCATTTTGAAAACCACAGCATATGTAGAGTTATAAATATGTGCAATAACCTGAGCAGTCATTGATTATAGTATATACATCAATGTGAGCACATTTCACATATATCTTAAGGCCAAGGCACACCAGTGGGCACATTTTATGCTTCTTATAAAGCGTGATCATCATGGGGGGGGGGGGGGCGGGCTGCACAGTGTGGTGCATACTTTTTTTTTTTTTTTACTTTCCTCCACTGTGCAGTTCGTTTTGCACAGAGTGGCCCTGATCCACGTCTTCTGGGGTCCCTCGGCGGCTGTCTCTGGTCCTTTCCCTGAAGAACTCAGAGAGAGCTCGCATGGTGATGAGTCCTTGCGGGCGCGCTCCCATGATACAGCAAGCTAGTATCACTCGGCCCCGCGGCGCACCGCATCACTGAATCCATCCGCTCTAGCCAATTAGCGGCCAGGCTGATCGGCGAAGAGGATCTCGGGACCGAGTGCAGGACTTTCGAGGGGTCAGGTAAGTAAAACGGGGGCTTGGGGGGGCCGGCAGCATCAGATGTTTTTTCACCTTAATGCATAGATTGCATTAAGGTGACATTTTTTTTTCCTTTACAACTCCTTTTAATACATCCTAATCATTAAGATAAAGAAAACCTTCAGTGTGCAGCAGCCACCCTCCGCCCGATTTCTATCTAGTGATGTTGCACGAGGGCCTCGGCTGTCTGGGACTCTCCCTCCTGATTGGTTGAGGCACAACAGTGGGTGCCATTTTCATTGCACCCACTTCCGGCCACACGCTACGGGCAAAAGACGGGTTTTTCTGACTTCCCGTCTGTCGCCCGTTGTGTGCTGGGAACACTCGGCTCCCAGCACACAGCGTGTGAGCCAATCGGCGGGCGCAGCGCGACTCGCGCATGCGCCGTAGGGAACCGGGTAGTGAAGCCGGAGCGCTTCACTTCCTGGTTCCCTCACTGAGGATGGCGGGGGGAGCAGCAGAGAGACGAGCGATCACTCATCCTCTGCTGCGGACGGCACTGGACTCCAGGACAGGCAAGTGTCCTAATATTAAAAGTCAGCAGCTGCAGTATTTGTAGCTGCTGGCTTTTAATATTTTTTTATACTGGCACATCCGCTTTAAATAATAAAAAAATAATATAATTATAATTCAGGTTTTAAAATGTGCCAACTGCTTGCACATGATCTTACAAAATAAATGGAGACCGTACATCTAAAAGATGGGAGGGTTAGGAGGGCCCTGTTCTTGAGAGCTTACAATCTAAAAGAGGGGCAAGAGAAACAAAAGCTTTTATTTTAATGGTTTGTGTTGCGCGGTATAGGCATCTTCGCCTCGGCGTGCCATATTTTGTTTATAGAATAACTTTAGGTATTTTTTTTCTTTTTTCCCAGCAAGACTTTACAATTATCTATTTAAAATTAGATATGGCATAAATATTGAATGGAAATGATAGAGGAGTTTGTGGGAAAGCAGAGATCTGCTGCAGTGTGCTTGCTATTTTTGGCCTGGTAAGTAATGACGGATGCTTGTGGAGCTGCCTGTGACGTTCACCTTGAGCTGTCCTTCTCACATGCTTCATTCAGCTCATGCTAGCTCCACCCCCTCGCTGTCAGCTCGCTCGCCCGTACTGCTCAGGGATGCTGCTACGTGGACATTTTGTTATGTAAATGTTCAGCCTGTGAATTGGAAAATGTCTCTGTGTGACCATGAACACAGCACAAAATTGTACTCAAGCTTGTCCTTAAACCCGGATGTCCCTCGCTAATGTAGCGGGGGGGCTTTAATAAAGAAGCTATTCACATGGTGCTGGCCAGATTTAATTCAGCTTTTCCACACGCTTAAACAATGGGATTAAACTTGCTAGGAGCCTGGAGATGAATGTGCCTCCCATTTTGTCCGATAGATTAAAGCATACCTGTCATTTCCGCAGCGTAGGCAGCTATTTTGTGCGTTAAACAAATACTCAGGCCTCCCCCCTCTCTCATCCAGATCTGATTTCCTGTGTAACATCCCTCAGGGTGGCATGCTTCTGCCAACTTGACCCCTCAGCATGACGGGTGTGCGTGTTTTATTTTCACTTGCTAAGAACGGCAATGGTTTCTCCACCGTGACTAACCATATAACAAAAGATGGGAGTGAATGTGGAAGTGAATATTTAAAGGGTTAGTTCACCTTTACAACTGAAGTGCCCGTGCAGGTAAGGTGTGCATGTAGATCAGGGGTGTCCAAACTTTTTTCAAAGAGGGCCAGATTTGATGAAGTGAACATGCGTGAGGGCCGACCATTTTGCCTGACATTCTGTGAACCATTAAAATTTGGTCTAAGTGTGTTCGATCGAGCACTAATTCACTGCCCAACAAGAATTCTCTTGCCTTTGTGGCTGTGTGTGGCGAAGAGATGAGCTCAGGCGTGTTATTTTTATATACCGTATTTATCTGCGTATAACACGCACCTTCACCTTAAAAAAAAAATCTTCCTTTTCAAATAAAGAACTGTGAATCAAAATAAGGGTCACTTCCCATCAATACAGCCTCACAAGCACCCCCCCCCCCGTTGCCCTGAATGAAACCCCCCCCCCCCCCCCCGTTGCCCTGAATGCAGCACCCCCCCCGTTGCCCTGAATGCAGCACCCCCCCGTTGCCCTGAATGCAGCACCCCCCCGTTGCCCTGAATGCAGCACCCCCCCGTTGCCCTGAATGCAGCACCCCCCCGTTGCCCTGAATGCAGCCCCCCCCCGTTGCCCTGAATGCAGCACCCCCCCGTTGCCCTGAATGCAGCCCCCCCCCGTTGCCCTGAATGCAGCACCCCCCCCGTTGCCCTGAATGCAGCCCCCCCCCCGTTGCCCTGAATGCAGCCCCCCCCCCGTTGCCCTGAATGCAGCACCCCCCCCGTTGCCCTGAATGCAGCACCCCCCCCCGTTGCCCTGAATGCAGCACCCCCCCGTTGCCCTGAATGCAGCACCCCCCCGTTGCCCTGAATGCAGCCCCCCCCCGTTGCCCTGAATGCAGCACCCCCCCGTTGCCCTGAATGCAGCACCCCCCGTTGCCCTGAATGCAGCACCCCCCCCCCCCCCGTTGCCCTGAATGCAGCCCCCCCCCCCCCCGTTGCCCTGAAAGCAGATTCACCATTGCAGCCTCATTCATGGAAGCCTCCAGAGAGTCCACAATGTCGGCCCGTCCATCGTCTCCAGGTGCAGGCCCTGGCATCCTTACTATGGGAAACAAAGTGAAGCCTTGCGGCTTCACATCCTGTTTCCTATTGCGCAAGTCGCGCTGTGCTTTGACTGGTCCCGCTGTCTTCTGGGACCTGTGTGTGTCTCCCATAAGGCAGTGGGGGGGTCAAATGTTGTAGGTCTCCACGGCGCCCTTGCATGGCAGTGGGAACGGATACCTGTGTTTTGACAGGTATCCGCTCCCCCCTGACCCCCGAAAGGTGCCAAATGTGGCACCGGAGGGGCAGATGAGCATCCAAATTTGGGTGGAACTTCGCTTTAAAGCAGAAATAAAATTGGTAAAGCAGGATTTTCTTTGTCCCTTCCCCTTCCTCTTACATAAATGTTTATCTTTGTTCAGCACTTCCTGGTTTTTAGTCTAGGCTCGGCCCCGCTATGTCTAGGGATGGCCACCGCACAGCTATCCCAGGAGGCAACATATAACTAAGCTGCATCTTTACAGCACTACTGCACACTCATGGCTGATCTCCATGCATGCGCACAAATGCTGCGGGTGCTATAGTGTCCCTGTACTAGTAACTGTTGGCGATTGAACGCAGAAACCCACCACTGGTCTTTGTCGGCTCCCAAACACCTGTAAAAGACTTGCCCATCCTTCTTTTTTTTTTTTTATATATATTATCTTTATTTTTATTCACAATTGTGATACAACAGTCAAAGGGACAATAACCAAGAAGGACAAAATTGCCCAAACGTGTATCTGAACAAGGTGCATAATGAGGCCCGATTGGTCATCCAACATAGAGGGTGTTGGAGATGGAGGCGGAGGACCGGGTTTAAGAAGGCTTCAGCACCTTTTTAGACCAAGCGCCATCCTGGGAACTCTGGCTTGTCTGGCACCCTTTACAAAAAAATAAAATAATCACAATACGTGTTTTTTTTTTGTTTTTTTTCAGGCTGGTGACATTACAAGTCCCCTTTGCCAACTCTTTTTCTCTGGCCGTTGGTGGATCTTAAAAGCTGCAGCGGAGAGTAGAGCTGTGTAAAGACATGATGCCATGGGCTCAGGGGATGTAGAAATGCTTGGCATTTTTCAACCTGAATCAGCGCCGGAGAAGGGGAGAATATAGGAGCAGCTACTTTTATTTTTAAGAGCTGTGCGTTATCCATTTGTGTGTTTTGCCCAATCTCCTTTACATACAGTAGCCAGGCATGTAGTGCATTTCCACCAGATAGCGCATCTAGGTTTTTGGCTGCAGTGATGTCAGATGCAAAGTTTGCTCTATGACTGTACTGTCAAAGTTCACACATGGCAAATGCTGTAGCAATGTCTTTCATTTCAAGAAGCCCAATTACGTGTTGAATGGTTTTTAATTGGATGGTTGTGTATAAGGAATGACATAATATAGGACTCTTGTCTCAAGGCTTCTAATCTTCTACTACAATGGCCCTCTGTATTAAAACCAGCCGTGTGCTGCACATAGCAGAGTTAATAAGGATAATCTGATTATCTTTCTTTGAAATACGATTCTTGCTCAGAAATTGTTCCCTTCAAGTTTGATTTAACATTTCCACTCAACATCGACTTTTAACCATACCTTTATGAATTTTGGCATTTTATATCATTTTTATTATGTTTTTACTCTTTATGAGCAAACTTTAAGAGACTCTGCCACCAGCGATCCTACACCTGACAATCGGCTGTGGCACGATCGCTAAAGCCTTGTACACGCGATCGGATTATCCGATGGGAATTGTGTGACAGGCTGTTGTCGGAAAATCAGACCGTTTTGTATGCTCCATCGGACAATTGTCAGATTTTCCACGGTCAAATGTGGGATAGCATGCTTTAAAATTGTCTGCCAACAATTGTGTGTTGTCCGTCTTTTTTTTTTTTTTTTTTTTTCATCGTGTGTACACGAGACGAGTCCGTCGGACAAAACTCCAAAGTACAATTACGCATGCTCAGAAGCGATGCTCACCAGAACACAACATTAGCAGAAGTTGCCCAAACGGTGTAGTTTCATGTAGGGCCGAATCAACTTAATCGATTACAATTTTCATAATCGATTAATCGGCCAGTAACATAATGGGGTTAAAAAAACTAAAATGAACCCTTTTTAGTACAAAAAAGCAAATCGCTACTGTAAATATTACTTTCACTGTCCCACAGTAAAAAAAATTAACCCCACTTACAGTAGCCATTATTTGCTCTTTTTTTAACCCCATTATGTTACTAAACATCTCAGGTCGGGGTCACACCTCTGTTTTTTGGTGCTTTTTGCAGAAACGCACTACAGTTCATTTACATGTTTTCCTATGGGACACATCCATGATTTTTTTTTTTTTTCAGCTGCTGCGTATTTGGAAAGGGCAAAGACATTTTAAACGCAAAACGGTGCTTTTTTTTATGGTTCAATATACTTCAATGGAGAAGCTTCAGAAAAGCATGGAATGTGTTTTTGCGGCAATTTGTGTTTTGTAATCTGCCCAACAACAAATTGGCCCTAAAAAATGCTATTTTTTTTTTTTCTTTTTAAGGCTATTATCCGATTTAATCAAAACAATAATCGACCAACTAATCGATTATGAAAATAATTCTTAGTTGCAGCCCTAGTTTCGTGTTTGGCCGACAATTCTTTGCCGTTTGTATGCAAGACAAGTTCCTGGCCAACGCCCTTCGGACAAGTCATACGCTTTGTCCGCTGAAAATCTGATTGTGTGTATGAAGCTTAAAAGGCTGCTTGTTTTGTCGCTTTGGGATTGCTGCCTCTGTAGCTGAGGCAGTGAGATGTTGCTCCCGTTGCCATCAAGGACCAGCATTCCAGCCAGCGACATCCCACTGCGTGTGGCTCCAGAGGGGAGAAATTTAATGGGGTCACACAGGCAACCTTTTTAGGTGTGTGTGTGTGTGTGTGTGTGTGTGTGTGTGTGTGTGTGTGTGTGTGTATATATTCCTTCTATTTGGTTTTAGGTTGTAGAACTCCCAAGTATCAGTTTTGGAGTTTTTGGAATGGTTTTTGGTCCCTCTTATGCCCGTTACACAATATCTGAAAAACGTACGAAATATGCCACTTTCAAAGCAATCATGCGATAATCGGGTCATTGGTGCAGAGCTTTCGAGAGCCGATCATGACCGTTATTATTCTATCGGACATGCATGGAAATCTTTTTCGTACGATTTTCATTTAATTAGTACCCTCTAGGGCAGGGATATGCAATTAGCGGACCTCCAGCTGTTGCAAAACTACAAGTCCCATCATGCCTCTGCCTCTGGGTGTCATGCTTGGGGCTGTCAGTCTTGCTATGCCTCATGGGACTTGTAGTTCTGCAACAGCTGGAGGTCCGCTAATTGCATATCCCTGCTCTAGGGTAATGATATGGTTATAGAGGGAACCTAGTAGGCTGACATTTCTTATTGGGGTCTTCAGTAGTGGATTGCTCTGTCCTAGGCTGTGTTCCCACCCATCTTAAAATCTTACCTACTTAAAGATTGTTCCATTCTTCTCAAAAGGAAAATTGGAACCTCTCCTAGCATCTGTAATTGGGCTAGAGACCTGCAAACTCAAGTGCAGATAATCTCGGCATTGGGATCACTGAACGATTTAGGAAATGGCTAGGCGATTAAAAAAGGACCAGTCTGGAGGTCTTTATGTCAAGAGTCGGGGCTCCCATACAGAACTCTAGGCTGCCATTGCCTGCCGCCTCCTACTAGTGCCTGGACATTGCTTTCCCCTGCAACAACATATACATACCTGCCCTGAAAAGCCTACTGCTTCCTGAAGTTGGGGAATGGTTCCAGCACTTGGCGCCTGCATGTGATGAGTATCAGGGTTTAAGGCAGGGATCTCTAAACTATGGCCCTCTAGTTGTTCAGGAACTACATTTCCCATAATGCCTAGTCATGTCTGTGAATGTCAGTTTTACAATGCCTCATGGGACGTGTAGTTCTCTGCAACAGCTGGAGGGCCGTAGTTTGGAGATCCCCGGTTTAAGGCATCGGTAGATCTCAGTCCCGGCACAGGTCTACAACATTTTTATTGAGAGTAAAAGAGCTAGAACCTTTATTTTCATTGATTTCAGACTCCCTTCTGGTGACAAAGTGAGGGATTCCAATTCTGACAGTTGCCCCTGAAACCGAAGGCGATGGGAAATCGTTTAATGAGGACGCCTCTTCTGGTGACAGCTGTTGAGATGGGATGTCACTTTACTTTACGGCTTTTTCCTCTCACTTTATATTGTGTCTCCAGGACTGTAAATGAAGGAAAACAATCACTGCCGTGACATAGACATCGAAAAGAAGCCATTAAAAACCCTTCCCTACTCCGTCCATATATATTTATTAAATGGCTTTACTTGGACATAAGAGCTAAAAAAAAAAAAGTTTAATATCTGGAGTAACCATAATATGTAGGCTATAATTCTGCATAATTGTTACATTTATGAATAATCAAAATGTTACAGCGTTGTTAAAGGGGTTGTAAAGGTTTGTTTTTTGTATTTTCTAAATAGGTTCCTTTTAAGCTAGTGCATTAAAGTGGAGATTCACCCTAAAACAATTACCGTATTTATCGGGGTATTGCGCGCTCCGGCGTATAGCGCGCACCCCTAAAGTGGACCCGACATTCCTGGGGAAAAATTTTTTATTACATTTTACTACTTACAGTTTTGGTGTCTTGCGCGGCGTCCATCCCCGTCGGGTCCGGTGTCCATCTGCGGCTTTGGGTGTCCTCTTCGTCAGGTCCGGCGTCCGTCTGCGGCTTCGGGTGTCCCCTTCGTCGGGTCTGGCGTCCTTAGGCTGCAATGTCCTCCCCGCTGCCGCCCGATCCCCAATTTCCCGCGACGTGAGCGCGAGAGGGGCCGAGCCTGCCCGACTATACACAAGTGTACTGCGCTCGTTATATGCCGGCGCAGTGTTCAAACTCGGCGCGGGGATCGAGCGACAGCGGGGAGGACACTGCAGCCTAAAAAAAAAATACCAGCATACTGTACATGTCGTTAGTATGCTGGATGTAATGTTATATATTTTGTTTTAGGGTGAACCTCCACTTGAATGGTTCACTTACCTTTTCCTTCAATTTCCCTTCTAAATGTTTTTTTTCTTTGTCTGATTTTCTCACTTCCTGTTTCTCCTCAGTAAGCTTTCCACCACCATCCGAGCCGTTCTGGCTGGGGGTTAGTCAGCCAGAACAGTTTACTGAGGAGGAACAGGAAGTGAGAAATTCAAACAAAGAAAAAAAGCATTTAGAAGGGAAATTGAAGGAAAAAGGTAAGTGAACCAACAATGCACTAGCTTAAGGGCCCTTTCACACTGGTGCGTTTTTTTGCCGCGTTTTTGCGGTAAAAATAGCGCTATTAAAACGCTCCCCATGCCCCTCTCCATTGAAATTAATTAAAAACGTGGTAAAAATGTGGTAAAATCGTGTTTTTTTTTTTTCCGCGATTTTTAACGCTCCGTTTTTACCGCGTTTTTACAGCGGTTTTTCATTCATTTCATTGGAGGGGGCATGGGGAGCGTTTTATGAGCGTTTTAATAGTGCTATTTTTACCGCAAAAACGCACCAGTGTGAAAGGGCCCCTAAAGGAACCTATTTCCAAAATAAAAACAAGCCTGTACAACCCCTTTAAAGCACAACTTCATCTGAGGACTACAAACCATAAATGCTTTCCAATTCATTTTTATTATTCAATGCAAACACCCCCCTATCCATCCAAGTCTCCACTGTTTATTTTGTTGAGAAATTGCAGAACCAAAACCCCCCCCATCCCCCCCACCCCCCAGCATTTTTGGCTGGGGCCATCTTGAATACAGGTACATTTTTCATGCAGCATTTACTCCTTGGAATCTATCTGCCCTTAGCTCAGGCATACTGGTAGAAGGGTGTGCTTAGCTGAGAAAACCTCTCCACCCCTCCTGAACGCTTCCTGGGTTGTATGACAGGGAACAAATGTGAAGTTTAAAACAAGTAAATATGATCTACTTTTCGATTGCTGTACTAATGCTAGCAGCATTCAGATTTTAAATGGTCAATGTTGATTTGAAAGCCCAAATATATTCACATCTAGCAGGACCCTGACTTACAATCTCTGTACCCAAGCCAGCCGCCAAATGGCTGATTGCTGACGCTTTATTACATCAGCAGGTTTAAAAATGGCTTTTATACGCAGTATCAAGTTTTCAATGATTTGAAAAAAGGATCTAGGATTGTTAGCAGTCATTCAGCAGATGATTATAAATGGGAAAGGTCAATAAAGCAAGTAATGCATGTAAGAATATATACTGCGATGTGCTATATTAGACAAGCATAATGTAATATGTCTATCATGCAAACACCATATCAGTGCTGTATTCCCTAAAGTGATTGCAAAGGGATTTTTTTGATAATTTTTTTTTTTTTTTTTGTATTTTTTTTTTTTTAAATAATCTTGTCATACTTACCTGCTCTGTAATAGTTTTGCACAGAACAGCCCCGGTTCTCCTTTTCTTGGGTTCCCCACTGGCACTCCTGGCTCTTTCCCTCATCCAAGTGCCCCCAAAGCAAGTTGTGTGCGCAGTTGACATGGGACATCGCAGCCATCCATCAAAAAGCTTTATGGAGACGGGAGCTGGAGAGTGGCATGCTGTCCAAAGCTCTGATGCACATAGAGTAGGGCATTCACCTATAGTCCCGGCCAGGAGCGTGCACGCAGGGACGACTCCATAGGACCCTGCAGACACGGATTTTGTCTGAAAATACTCGCAACAGTATTTGATTAAAAGATTCCTGTCGAGTAGAGCAGGCCATACACTGGTCTACCAGGGACCGGACACATTTTCATACACTGGTCTACCAGGGACCGGACAAATTTTCATACACTGGTCTACCAGGGACCGGACAAATTTTGAGCAGTGTGTGGCCTACCCAAATCGATGGAGGTTGTTCAGCTTGACAGAATTTTGATGAGTATGGCCAGCCTAAGTATACATAATGGGGTTGATGGGCTATGTGCAGTCACTGCCGCTCTGCCCTGAATATTCAAAATGGCAGTGTCTTTAATTGTTCTAAATGTGTGACTGTTTAAAAAGCCTTCTCTAAAAAAAAAATAACATATTTCACTGAAACTGAAACCTAATTTTCATAAGAGTATTAGTCCTAACACAAAGCTGTTTTCTCTTCTAGGATCGGAGCAGAATGTACGACAGTTTAAATATGCACTCCTTAGAAAACTCCCTTATCGAAATAATGAGAGCAGAGCATGATCCACTGAAGGGTGAGTCTTCGCTTGGCTTCTTTTTTTTTTTTCTATGCCAATAATATTAAAGTTTACCTAAAGCTAAAATCTTTTTTCTTTATCGTACATCACGGGACACAAAGCGGCATTCATTACTATATGGGTTATATGGAGTACCTTCAGGTGTAGACACTGGCAATCTCAAACAGGAAATGCCCCTCCCTATATAACCCCCTCCCATAGGAGGAGTACCTCAGTTTTTCCGCCAGTGTCTTAGGTGTTAGTCATGGTTTAGCTTGCCTCCACATCCTTGGGATTAGGTGAGCTAACCGGTTCTGTCCAAAAAAGCCTCAGCGCTAAAGTGGTCAGTAACCGGACCCCAAACCCTTGGGGTATAGCCCATAATGCTTTTCTTTTTAGAGAGCTGGACCCTGGGCCCAGAACTTAGAAACCTTTGGGTGCCTAATGTTTCTGTTGCCAGAGTGCTATATGGGCCCAGGACAGTGGATCCTTCATAGGAACCCAGGGCCTGAAGGTCTAGACATCCCCACCGAGATGGGGGAAGATTGGGCCTCTTGCTTGGCAAAGTCCTGCGGCATGGAGCAGGTAAGTGAGGGGAAAACTTGCGGAACTTGGTTCTTAGCAGGTTTTTTCTGGGGGGTCACAGGGGACATGCCTAAAGTTATGCACTGCATCTGGCAAACTAGTCACATATCATAAAGATAGGATGGCTCTATATGTATTATTCCCCATAAGATGTGACCTCCCTTGTAGTGTTGGAAAAGCATTGAGTGGGGCCTGTGTGATATAAAAGTATATGTGTGTGTCAGAGAGCTGTGCTTACCTGCAAGCCTCCAGGCGATGCTCCATTCAGTCTTCCTCCTCACGGCCTGCAAAGCAGGCAAAACGCTGACCTCCTCATGGTTCCAGGCTGCAGGCTGCAGTTTGCTGGAGCAGAGAGGTCCCTTCCTCCCAACCCCACCCCCCCCCTGTCGGGAGGGGCATTTCCTGTTTGAGATTGCTGGGGGGGAAGGGCGGGTCAGTGGCTTAAGGAAGGGGCGGCCCTTCCTTGTTTGTTCCATATAGCTCATCAATACTTTGGAACTGAGGAGGAAAGACCAGAACGGCAAGCACGGGGCGCCGAGGACACACAGTGGCCAGAAAGAATATTGCAGTCTTCAGAAAGACTGTTTTCAAGCCTAGGAATAGGCTGTTTCTTTTCCATCTCATAGTTTTTCTTGCAATACTACTCAGGGGGACAGAATGTTTTTTCTTTCCTAGATTTGAAAAAAAAAAAAAAAAAAAAAAAGATTTTTTTTTGAAAAAAAAGTGTCATCTAGGGGAGAGGAAGCATTTTTTATCCCCCAAACAGGTGTTTGGGCATTTAACTATTTATAAGTCCCAGGTACCAATAAGTAGCAGGTGTACCTCGGTATTGTACCATGGCATCAAAAAACAAGGGTACAAGAGGTGGGGATTCCCCCAGAGAGTCTGAGGTCTCGGACAAAGCTATGCCGCTGCTTTCCCCACAGGGAGCCTTGGGGCCATCGGGATCTGGGGCTGGAGCTGACGCGGGTCAGTCCAACCCTAAGATGGTCACGGAGGAGGTATTACTCACCTCTTTAAAAGAGATGCAGAAAAGCATGGGTAAAATGATAGCCGCAGCTATGCGGGGCAGTAAGCGGAATAGATCTCCGTCGCCCGAGCGCGGACCCTCAGAAGAGGAGGTCCTTTCCTCAGGGGAATTGGACGACCTCTTGGACAAGGACCAAGTAGGTTCAGGGATCGAAGATCCGGATACAGAGGAGTCTGGGGCAGTCTCCCTGAGGGAGAGCTGGTGGATTCAAGGATTGTCGGACTTGGTCCATAGGGCATTCAACTTGCCAGTACCAGATCTCCAGGTATCGACGGTTTCAGCTTTGGGCTCACTGAGGGCGCCTCAAAGCAATGCTGTGTTTCCGATCCATCCTCTATTAGAGGGAGTTTTGTTCCAAGATTGGAACAAGCCAGATAAGATCTTCTTACCACCTAAGAAGTTCTCTGTCCTATATCCTATGGAAGAAAAATTTTCCAAAAGATGGGCTACTCCTGCAGTGGACGCAGCCATCTCATGTGTTAACAAATCGTTAACATGCCCTGTAGAAAACATACAGGTGTTCAAGGATCCAGTTGATAAGCGCTTGGAAGCACTACTTAAGAACTCCTTCACTACTGCAGGGGCAGTAGTACAGCCAGCTGTGGCTGCGATTGGGGTCGCTCAAGCATTATCGGATCAATTTAAGCAGATGCTTAAACTTATTCCTGCCCAGCAGGCAGAAGAATTTTCGGATGTCCCTAAGGCCATATGTTTTACGGTAGACGCAATCAAGGATTCTATCCAGCAAGCGTCACGTTTATCGTTATCCCTTATCCATATGAGAAGACTCTTATGGTTAAAAAGCTGGGAGGCTGAGCCCCCATGCAAGAAGCTCCTGGTAGGGTTCCCCTTCCATGGAGGACGACTCTTCGGAGAAGACCTAGATAAATACATTCAGACCATTTCAAACGGCAAGAGTACTCTCTTGCCAACTAAGAAGAAGGTTCAGGGGCCTGCGTTTAAACGACAGTATTCCCCTGGGCAGGGGCCCTCTAATGCCAAGCAGTATCGACGGCCTCCTGCAAAAGCAAACTTCGGCTTCAACAGCAAATCACAAGGACAGGCTGTTAGAGGCAAAAGGCAGTGGTTTCGCAAACCAGCAAAACCAGCCCCCAAGCCAACCTTATGAAGGGGCGCCCCCACCCACGAAGGTGGGGGGAAGGCTGCGACTCTTTTCAGAGATTTGGGAAGCCAGCATTCCCGACGAATGGGTACGGTCTTCCGTGGCCACAGGCTACAAATTAGATTTCCTAAGGTTTCCTCCTCCTCATTTCCAGGAGTCGAGGATTCCAAACGATCCGCCTCGGATTCCGGCCAGTCCTGGAACAGGGGCTGGGTTTCTACTCCAACCTATTCATCATCCCAAAATCCAATGGAGATGTCAGGCCAATTTTGGACCTAAAGATGGTAAATGCATATCTAAAGATCCGCTCATTTCGGATGGAATCCGTGCGGTCAGCAGCTGCCACACTCCAGAAGGACGACTTCATGGCGTCCATAGACATAAAGGATGCCTACCTTCATGTTCCAATTTATCAGCCACATCAAAGATATCTACGCTTCATGGTGGCTTCGCGTCACTTCCAATTCGTGGCGCTTCCCTTCGGGTTGGCTACGGCCCCCCGGGTGTTCACGAAGGTCCTAGCTCCGATCCTAGCCAAGCTAAGGATCCAAGGGGTCACGATCCTAGCATACCTGGACGACCTCCTAGTCATAGACCACTCGTCTCCCGGCTTGGAGCGAGCAGTGGCCCTCACGGTCCAATACCTCGAGAGGTTCGGCTGGGTCCTAAATCGAGAAAAGTCAGCTTTCCAGCCCACAAGGCAGTTGGAATATCTCGGCATGAGATTAGACACAGAACAACAAGGAGTGTTCCTACCTCTGAGGAAGGTAAAAGCCATCAAGGAATTAATCCTACTGGTTCTAAGCAAGAAAGAACCGACTATTCGCCTATGTATGAGGTTACTAGGCAAGATGGTGGCCACGTTCGAGGCGGTACCATACGCCCAGAGCCACACTCGCATCCTACAGGCAGCCATCCTGTCAGCATGGAGCAGAAGGCCACAGGCCTTGGATATCCCATTGCCGCTCTTATCAAGAGTCCGACAAAGTCTGTGTTGGTGGTTAGACCCTCAGAATCTACTGAAGGGGAAGTCTTTCAGCCCAGTGGCTTGGAAGATAGTGACCACAGACGCCAGCCTGACGGGCTGGGGAGCAATTTTGGATGGTTGCACTCGCCAAGGTACTTGGGCAAAGCCAGAGAAGCAGTTGCCCATCAACATCTTGGAGCTCAGAGCTGCTCGACTAGCCCTCAGGGCTTGGACGTCAAAATTGCAGGGGTTCCCGGTGAGAATTCAATCAGACAATGCCACGGCCGTGGCATACATAAATCACCAAGGGGGAACCAGGAGTCAAGCCGCTCAGAGAGAGGTGAGCTTGATTCTCCTATGGGCAGAGGCGCATGTGCCCTGCATATCGGCAATATTCATTCCAGGAGTGGACAACTTTCAGGCGGACTTCTTAAGCCGCCAGACTCTATGGCCGGGGGAATGGTCTCTGCATCCACAAGTCTTTCAAGCACTCTGCCAAAGATGGGGAGTGCCGAACGTGGATATCATGGCATCGAGACTCAACAAGAAACTAGACAGGTTCATATCCCGCTCAAGGGATCCGATGGCCTGCGGAACCGATGCGTTGGTTTGCCCTTGGCATCAGTTCAAACTTCTTTATGCGTTTCCCCCGCTCCAGTTACTACCCCGCCTGCTGCGCAGGATCCGGGTGGAACACATACCAGTCATCCTGGTAGCTCCAGCATGGCCCAGAAGGGCATGGTACTCACTCATCCTAAAGATGGTAGTGGGAGACCCTTGGACTCTTCCTCTACGGCCAGACCTGCTATCGCAAGGTCCGATCCTCCACCCTGCCTTACGGCATCTAAATTTGACGGCCTGGAAGCTGAATCCCTGATTCTCAGGGGTAGAGGTCTGTCTCAGAAAGTAGTCTCTACCCTAATCAGAGCCAGGAAACCGGTCTCTAGGGTGATTTATTACAGGGTCTGGAAGGCCTATGTAGGCTGGTGTGAGTCCAAGCGATGGCTTTCTCGCAAATTTACCATCGATAGAGTATTAAGTTTTCTCCAGCTAGGAGTGGATAAAGGATTGGCATTAAGCACAATCAAAGGACAGATTTCTGCTCTGTCAGTGTGGTTTCAGCGGCCGCTGGCCACCCACTCGCTGGTTAAGACCTTCCTTCAAGGGGTCTTACGTATTAGACCTCCAGTTAAATCCCCGCTTTGTCCGTGGGATTTAAATCTTGTTCTGTCAAGTTTACAGAAACAACCGTTTGAGCCGTTGGCTGAAATTCCTTTGGTTCTACTGACAAGGAAGTTAGTATTTTTGGTTGCCATAGTTTCCGCAAGAAGAGTTTCGGAGCTAGCGGCCTTATCCTGTAAGGAACCATATCTTGTTTTTCATAAGGACAGGGTCGTTCTCCGCCCTCATCCTTCCTTCCTACCGAAGGTCATATCCAGTTTTCATTTGAACCAGGATTTGGTATTACCATCCTTCTTCCCTAAACCTACTTCCAGAAAGGAAGGGTTGCTGCATACCTTGGATATTGTCAGGGCCATGAAGGCCTATCTTAAAGCTACAAAGAAGATCCGGAAAACAGATGTGCTGTTCATTCTACCGGATGGGCCCAAGAAGGGGCAGGCAGCTGCAAAGTCCACCATTTCTAGGTGGATTAAGCAATTAATCACTCAGGCCTACGGCTTGAAAGGGTTGCCTCCTCCAGTATCATTAAAGGCTCATTCTACTAGAGCCATGGGCGCCTCCTGGGCAGCACACCACCAGATCTCTATGGCTCAAGTTTGCAAGGCGGCAACCTGGTCTTCTGTCCACACGTTTACAAAATTCTACAAGTTGGACGTAAGAAGGAATACTGATACTGCCTTCGGGCAGGCAGTGCTGCAGGCTGCAGTTTGAGACCCTCGGATTCCGGGGGCTCCTCTTTTTTGAGTTAAATTTAAAATTTAAAATTATTTTTCTCAACTAAGTTGGATTTATTATGATTTGAGTATATCTCTAAATTAAATCCTTTTGTCTTGGAGATGTTCTCCCTCCCCTCATTGTAAGCATTGCTTTGGGACATCCCATATAGTAATGAATGCCGCTCTGTGTCCCGTGATGTACGATAAAGAAAAAGAGATTTTTAATACAGCTTACCTGTAAAATCTTTTTCTTGGAGTACATCACGGGACACAGAGCTCCCACCCCTCTTTTTTGAGGACCATTTTGGGAGGCATACTGCTTGCTACAAAACTGAGGTACTCCTCCTATGGGAGGGGGTTATATAGGGAGGGGCATTTCCTGTTTGAGATTGCCAGTGTCTACACCTGAAGGTACTCCATATAACCCATATAGTAATGAATGCCGCTCTGTGTCCCGTGATGTACTCCAAGAAAAAGATTTTACAGGTAAGCTGTATTAAAAATCTCTTTTTTCTTTGTTTGGGTTGACTAGGAAATAAAACTCCATCAAATCTTTTTTTATTTTTTGTTTTGTGGTTATATGTCCCATTTGTTGAGATTTGTCTTCACTTCCCGTCTTCAAGTCTAAACAGGATGTCCGATTTCTCCAAATAGAAAACCTCTACCAGACAGGTTTTTTTTTTTTTTTTTTTTTTTTTTTAACTGGAGTGTGTCCCCATTGGAAGATTTGTCCTCTACTCCTGTTCCATTGAATACTGTTTTGGAATTATAATTTTTTGCTTTTAGTACCAGTGACAATGGTCAAAAGACCCGCCGAGCCCTCTGATGTGGCCCGCCGAGCCCTCTGATGTGGCCCGCCGAGCCCTCTGATGTGGCCCGCCGAGCCCTCTGATGTGGCCCGCCGAGCCCTCTGATGTGGCCCGCCGAGCCCTCTGATGTGGCCCGCCGAGCCCTCTGATGTGGCCCGCCGAGCCCTCTGATGTGGCCCGCGACCTCCTGCTCTGGAATGGTGGGTTGGCAAGACCAGATGGCAGGTTGCCGACCCGCCATACCACAGAATCAGTGTTGTGAATGAATCTGGTGGTAGAGGAACAAAGCGGCTCCTTAGCAGAGCCCCATAAGCCGATGCTTCCTCTACATCGCTGGCTTTTGCCACAGGTGGAGTCTATGGCAAAGTTCAGCTAACCCGAAGGATAGACACGGGTGCACTATGCTGTACTCGCGGTGTGGGTAAACTGCAGCACATCCGTGTGAAAGCAGTCTTGGGCCCTTTTCACACGATCAGCCCAACCAAATGTCAGCCTCAATTCACTTCTATAGAGCGACAGATTTCCATTGACGCCCGCGTACCTCCAATCCGAAAAACGGAAGGGAATTCGTCCCTTTTCATCTGGTTGGATTGAAGGGCCTATAGAGTAACCGTGACCTGTTATCTGCCCGTTCCGCTCATTGTGGCCCTCGACTGGTTACCAAGTTGCTTAAGTGGCCCTTGCTCTTCAAAAGGTTGGGCACCCCTGTACTAAACCGTATTCCTCTTAATGAACGTAGATTGGAGCTTTGGCTTAAATGTGTAAAATGGATCAGAGGTGGCCAGCCAGAATAATGGAAATCCATAACAATGGAAATATGTAGGCAGCCATTGCTGATCTCCTTTTAGAAATATTGTCTGTCTGGCTTCAGTTCCTTCTGAATGTCAGAACAGTGCTGGGACCTGACAGCCACTTGGCAAAGTCACATTCCAGGTTTATTTGTGTAAAGTATTCTTTATATAGCAAAAAAAATAAAAAATCCCTGGCATATGTGAAATAATTTTTAGGGCTCATTTACATTTCTGTGTTCCATCGTGGTGCCCATTCATTGCCAAAACACAACTTTATTTAGCAGCACTACAACCACAACACCATGGTTTGATTATTTTTTTTTTTTGTGGCGTGCCATGGTATGTTGTGAATTTCTCTACTGTACAGTATGTTGGAAGGATGCCGTTCATAATAGGAACTGCAATGTACAAGTTTGGACCAGATGGACTTTTTCCTACCTTTATATACTACGTAACTATGCACTGCCCGCGCAGCAGGTGCATTGAGTCAACATGCCCATTTTACCATGTGGCGATACAACACGCAAGTCAGACTTCTGAACACGCAGCAAAAGACAACTGCAGAGGGCGTGATCATCCAAGTAAAGAAACTTATTGCACAAAGGGTTAAAAAAATAAACGCACTCAATGTAATGATATAGGCAGATCATAAAAACACCCCAAAGGAACACCACCAGAATAGCGCTACATGGCTGTGTTCTTATCCACTTCCAGGCATTATATACAAGTGCATCTATTCTTTTTAACCCAATACGTTTCTACATTTAGATGGTTGCGCCTTCTACGTTCTTCTTTTGTTGCAGTTTATATCGGAGGCTTTTTTTCATACTTTCAGCTAGGAGGAGCAGCAAGCTATCGTAAATACCGTATTTATTGGGGTATAGCACGCTCCCGCGTATAGCGCGCACCCCTAAAGTTGCCCCGAATTCCTGTGGAAAAAGTTTTTTTTGTACTTAGTTTTGGTGTCTTGCGCGGCGGCCTCGTCGGGTCCGGCGTCAGTCTGCGGCTTCGTGTGTCCTCTTCGTCGGGTCCTGCGGCATCTTCACCCCCCCCCGCTCGTTTCCCGCGCCGAGTTTGAATACTGCGCCGACATATACAGAGCGCAGTACACTCCTGTATTGTTGGCAATGCTCGGCTACTCTCGCGCTGACGTCCTGTACGTCCAGGACGTCAGCGCGGGAGGAGCCGAGACTGCCGGACAATACACGAGTGTACTGCGCTCGGTATATGTCGGCGCAGTATTCAAACTCTGCGCGGGTATCGGCGTATACCGCGCACCCACGATTTTGCCCTGATTTTCAGGGCAAAAAAGTGCGCGGTATACGCCGATAAATACGGTAAGTGACTTTGACTTTCACATTGGACTTTTAAGGGGCAATCCCTTTCCCCTCCTTTTTTTTTAGATAATTCAGTAGTTTTTCACCATAATATTAAGATCTCCACTAGCTGATGTGGATCACTCTTCAAATTTTTTTTTCCAGTGGTGCTGTATGTAGCTTCAAGCTGTGGAATATTTTTAATGGTGTAAGGCCTCACGTACACTCCTGCTGGTAAATGGAGGTTTAGGATCAGTTGGGCGTATTTTTCAGCTGCCCCTGAACTCTCCTCTGTTTTCTTAGCAGTACATGTACACTGGGCTTTATAGTAGTTTTTAGGCAGTTGAGTTTCTAAGGATTTTTTGGAAAGCAAAAAAATGCGTTCAGGACGGATGTTCAGAGTCATTTGAAACTGCAAATACATGTAACAGCTTGTAAACGTGGTTACTCTCCTTTAGCCAGGTTTTATTTACAGGCTTTTGGAATTTTTTACTTTTTTTTGGGGGGGGGGGGGGACGACGACTTGGCTAAACGTGGCAAAACGAACGTTTTCAATTGTTGGTTACTTTCTGTCAAGTTAAATCGTTCAGGAGAGACTGTAACATGTCCCATTAAGCCTAAAGCGTCGTACACACGGTACGATTGTTGGCCAAGCGAGCGTCTGATTTTTGTCAAAAGGTCGTATGCCTGGACCTTGTCTTGCATACTAACGGTACACAATTGTTGTGCCGCAAACGAGCGCAGTGACGTAATACGAGGAATTTCAGCTCTTGCACGCCACCCCTTGTGCCCCTTCTAATTTTGTGTTTGAGCATCGATTCCGAGAATGCGTGTTTGTACTTATGTGCAACGGATTTGTGTACTGACCATACGAAAATCGGACATCAAGCGGTTGTCCGCCGAAAATTTACTAGCCTGTCATCCAACATTTGTTGGCGGAAATTTGTACAATGGTAAGATTTTAGGACAACAGTCTGTCAGACAATCTCCTGCCAACAATCGTATCGTGTGAATAAGGCTTAGGGCTAGCAAGCTACTGTTCTGTGTGCAGTTTTCTGTGACAGACTACTACTGGCTGTGCTGAGTTTTATAAGGTTCTACTGGGACAACATAAACGGAAGGCATTGGTGCTATCCTACATGTAAGCTACAGAACTTTCTTTGGTTGAGTACCTTAAAGCAGAGGGCCACACAAATATGGAACCTCCGCTGTCTGGATTACCCCCCCTTCCGGTGTCAAATTTGGCACCTTTCACAGGGGAGGGGGGAGCAAATACCTGTCTAAGACAGGTATTTGCATCCACTTCTGGGCATAGATCCCCTGCATTATCTGCGGGAGTCTACGCCACGTCCGGCGCCCCCCCTCGCTGTCTTCTGGGAGACACACGGGTCCCAGAAGATGGCAGGGACCAGTGGCATTGTGCAGCACGAGTCGCACAGTAGGGAACTAGGAAGTGAAGCCACAAGGTTTCCTTTCCCAATTCCCTTACCGAAGATGGCAGAGACAGCATCCGAGAGCCGAGGCAGAGATCGGCTTTGGGTGCCAACATCGCAGGATGCTGGACAGGTAAGCGTCCTTATTTTACAAGTCAGCAGCTGCAGAATTTGTAGCTGCTGACTTAAATTTTTTTTTTTTTTTTTTTAACTGGACCTCCGCTTTAAACTGCCTTGGCTGGTACTTGCAGATATAATCTCTATCCAAAGGAATAAATAATCAGTCTTCACCACATAAAGTAAGATGGAGGCAGGCAGCCACAGGGGCCAGCCAGTGTGTTCCTGACACCTGGTGAGCAAAGTGGAAGGCTTGAAAAAGAGCTTGTACACATGAGTGAGTGTTTGGCAAAGCTCCTGCTTCTTTGCGTTAAGTTGTACTCGATGGTATAAGCTTAATTTTTGCCTTTCCCTGGCTGGAGAGGTTTTAAATGAAGTGTGAAGGTTAGGCCCGGGCATCACTTTTGAATCCGGCACCTATGTGTGCAGAGCCTTATGCCGCGTACACAGGATCGGAAATTCCGACACGAAAACATGGATATTTTTTTTCTGACGGAATCTTGGCTTAAACTTGTCTTGCATACACACGGTCACACCAAATTCCGACCGTCTTGGACGCAGAGACGTACAATACTAAGACGAGCCAAGAAAAATGAAGACTTGATTCCGAGCATGCATGGTGTTTGGTGCGTTGGAATTGCATACGGACACTGGAATTTTTCCAAGAACTTTTCTTTTTGGAAAATTTGAGAACCAGCGCTCAAATTTTTCTTGGTGGAAATTCCGATAGAAAAATTCCCATGGAGCCTACACATGGTCGGAATTTCCGACCAAAAGCTCACATCGGACTTTTCCTGTCAGAATTTCCGATCGCGTATACTCGGCATTACTGTGCATCCAGTGGTGCCAGCAACCGCAAAATGATGCTTGCATTTCCACATAAGTTGGAGCAATCTGAGCTAATTCTCCTTGTGTATTCCCATGAAGCCTCCAAGTGGCATTGCCCTCCTACCACTGGCGGCTGACTTAGAAAGGCTGGGTCTGTTCTCGTGGTTGGACAAGTCATCCAGCCATTAAGAAGACCTTCTGTCCTGCAGAAAGCTAAGAGATGCAGATTCATAAATGCTAACATTTACATGCCGAGAGGCCAGCCTTGTTTAGTGGGGAATGTGTATGTGTTACTCCTAAACACATTCTTCTGCTAGGAGAAAGCCAGCTTTTGTGTCTAATAAGGACTCCCCACTCACTACTCCCTTTTGAAAAGTGAACTTAATGAAAACAAGTGAGGACAGTGCATGTTGTGTGCGCAGTACAGCCGGGCCCAGGAGAAAGTGTTTGGAATGTCAGGCACGTGTTTCCCCTCTCTGCTATGACTAAGCATCTTGTGTATGTTTTGGCACACAGAACAGTCTTGTGCTCAGAACCTCAACGCCTCACAACGTCACCCATGGTATACACCACCCTACACACGTCACTTGCTCCATGCTGGATTTGTTTATTGGAAGTGCTTAAGGCTGGATTCACATCTATCCATTTTTAGTGCTTTTTGCATTTTACAGATTTTCACTACAGAACGTGTTCCATAGGAAACCATGTTAAATTGACTGTAGTGCTAATATGCAAGAAGCACTAAAAATGCCTAGGCATAGCAGGCATATCGGACTCGGGTTTTTAGGGAAGCATTTGGCCCTTTCTTTCCTTTTGTGGCCCTCAGTCAGTTCAGGGGTTCAGTCTAATAGGCCCTAGGCTGTTCTCCCATGGATTAAAGCAGTTGTATACCCGCTGTCATTTTTTATTTATTTTTTAAACCTGAAAAGCAAAAGCCATAATCGGCTAGTATGCACCGCATACTAGCTGATTATGAAATACTTACCTTGGAACGCGGTGAGAGGATCTTGCCTGGTCCACGCCGAGGGGGAGATGTCGTCTTTCCTCTGCGTGTCTTCCGGGTATCGCTGCTCCAGCGCTGTGATTGGCTGGAGCGGCGATGTCGTCACTCCCGCGCATGCGCAAGGGAGACTTCTTTCCGGCAAGATCCGGGGGCGGCCAGCCCTTTAGCCGAGGATCCCCGCTGCGCATGCGCCGCTGCAGTCAGCGGCGCATTGCGGGGGGAATATCGCCTAAAGCTTACAGGTTTAGGAGATATTCTTTATACCTACAGGTAAGCCTTATTATAGGCTTATCTGTAGGTTAAAGTGGTAGTACAGAGTTTAATACCACGTTAAAGCGGAGTTCTGGCCACAATTTCACTTTTTAAATATAAATACCCCTGTAATACACAAGCTTAATGTATTCTAGTAAAGTTAGTCTGTAAACTAAGGTCCGTTTTGTTAGGTTGTTACAGCATTTAGACACTTTATAAAATAGAAATTGACTGGGGCCATCTTAAGTGTGGGCATCATGAAGCCAGACTGTATGACTTCCTGGATTTCAGCCTTACAGATCGCGCACATGCTCAGTGCTGCACAAGCAGTGTAATAGGTTTCAGATCAGGTTTCAGCACCTGTACTGTCCAAGTCGCATGATTCTTCGAGACTGGGGAGTGCACAGACTCCTGGAAAGTTACACCCACTACATTCCCAGGAGTCTGTGCGGTGTAGGTTAGGAAGTATTAAGCACCTAGGTGCAGGAAGTGGGAAGATTAACTATTCTGCCTAGCAACAACACTTTGAAGGCATCTAAACAATTGTTTTTTTCTCTTAAAGGACTAATGACATTTTTTTAAAACTACTGATGTAATGTTATATTTATGGGTGGAACTCCACTTTAAGGCTGCGTATCCTTTTTGTAATTGTGTGCCCTTTCTCAAGAATATCCTTGTAAGTTGTAGTTCATTACAAAAAAAAAAATTCTAAATGATATAGTAGACTTTGGGGTTGATTTACTAAAACTAGCGCAAAATCTTGTGCAGCTCTGCATAGAAACCAATTGGCTTCCAGGTTTGTTTGTTTTTTTGTCAAAGCTTAAAGAGGAAGTAAACCCCGATGGGTTTTACTTCCTCTTTTGCTCGCTGTAAAGGCCGAAAATGTTATAGCATAATGGGCTAGTATGCAAAAGAATCCAGCGATGTCCCCAGTGTAAGCAGCGTCTATCTTCTTGCCCCTCTTCCTTCCGGGCCACGGACTCTGGCGAATCCGCGTGACGTCACTCACGTGCATTGGAGCCACGATTAACCGCACAGGCTAGGGAAGAAACGGCACTTGGTTTTGTTTCTTCCCCGCGCATGTGCTGTTGAAATTTTCGGCGGACTACAAGTGAAATATCTCTTAAACGGCGCCCGCGTTTATCTGCGTTTTAGAAGCGGTTAAAAAAAAAATAACCTCAATAGACCTCATTATTACGCAGGCATTGCTTCAAGTCACGGAAAAGTGTGAAAGGGACCTTGGCATGCCGTCAGGTTTATTCTTTACTGTTGGTTGTTAGTAATCCTTGTAAAAAAAAAATTCTTTATTACAATTAATAGTGATTTATTTTCCTGTACTATAGCAGATTTATTTTTAGGTGTAATTATGGTCATAAATGTGATGTATTTTTTGTATGGCCCACGTTTTTTTCCCCCCTTGGTTCCACAAATGATGGTTTTATTTTTCTCAGTTCCAAATGATCCGACGGAGCCCTTTCACACTGACAATGCAGGGGCTTCGGCGGTAAAGCACCGCTAGTTTTACCAGCGTTTTAGAGGCACTTTTAACCCCTGCTAGCAGCCGAATAAAGGGTTACAAGTGCCCGCAAATCGCTGCTGCCGAGGCGCTTTGGTGGCACTGCCTATTGATTTCAATGGGCAGGGGAACTGTAGGAGCGGTGTATATACACTGCTCCTAAAGTGCCCCTCAAAGAAGCTGCGTAGCAGAATTATTATTTTTTTGACATGCCAGCACAGCGCCCCAGTGTGAAAGCCCTCGGGATTGCAGATGAGGCATTTTTCAGGCGCTTTACAGCCTGAAAAATGCCTCCAGTGTGAAAGGGGTCTTAAGAGGATGGAGTCGATTACATTTTATATGATGGGAGACTTTTTTTTTTTTGTGAACCCTTTTATTGTTTGTTTTAATTTGGTCTCCTAAGCAGGAACTACATTAACTGGCTCAGACCCCATGTGATTGACACATCATCAATTGCACAGTGGGATGCCCTTACACAAAAAGGAGTGCCTTAGACAGACATCCGGTCATGTGTGTTGGTTTATAACATAGATCTGCTGAATGCAGTGTTAAAGTAATGAAAGCAGACCTCTACTAAAATCCCACACACACCGACCACCCTGCCCCCATAAAGTAATTAAAGGTTTGCAAAATCTATAATCTGCCTGGCTAGAAACGCTAGTCTGACATGCTGAATGAGTATTACAGTAGTCATCAATGGGCTGTCAGTGCCCAACCACCAGTCCACAGCAGCATCTTCTGTGGGCATTCACATCACAGTGCATAGGAGTTGAAGATATGCATTCTCAGTTATATAGATAATTAGATATATAGATATTTTTTATTTTTTTTACACACTGGGCTTGAAATCTGGTGCAGCTGCGCATTGAAACTAGGGATGCACCGATGCCGAGTAACTGCGATAATGTTCCAGATTTCAAAATGATACTGTGCGATTTGCAGACATATAAAATGAATTGGCGCGAATCGCATTGCAAAGGCTTGCTTGCGATTCCTGTCCAAATAGCATGCATTTTCCCGCATCGCTCCTATGTGAATCCAGGCTTTTCCTAGTGAATTTCACTAGGAGTGATGTGGGAATTCTCCATGCATGACAATTTGCTCCGGCTCCCATCCGACTGACAACTGGAGATCTGCAGCTGCGGTTTCTCCTGCCTCTCCGATTGGCTTTGTTCCCCCTTCGCCTCTAGTGGTTAAAGCCATCTCCCTCTAGTGCTGACAGTACAGCCTACGGGGATTCTAATTGGTCAGCATCGTCACATGAACAGCGCTGACCAATTAGAAGCTGTCCAGCTTGTACGGTCAGGAGAAAAGAGAAAGCCGCAGATTTTTTTGAAATCCCCGGACCGGTAAATCGGCTTTTCGGCATCTGATAGTGGGGGATCGTAGCAGTCCGATACAGTGGGGGAGGGAGGGTGGGGGGGAAGGGGGTCCAGTGGATGTCTCGAACCGCTGGGGGGGGGGGGGCTGCTTAAAAATGGGGGGGGGGGAAGCCATGGCAGAGGCCGGAGGAGACCAAGCCACAGCCAAAGACGTCCACAGTCGGGAGCCGGAGCTGGTGGAACCTGTCATGCAGGGATGTTTCCCTGCTCATGTGTGAACTCAAAAATCACTGACAAGCCCGGGTTTACACAGGAGCGGTAAGGAAATCGCATGGGATCCAGACAGAAATCGCATCACATTCCTGTTTAAATTGCATGCAATTATTTGCAGTACAATCTTTGCCCATTCATTTTTTATGGACACGAATTGCTCCGCCAAGTATTGGTAAGTATCGGTACTCTGTGTGATTTGCGTCCATATAAAATGAATGGGCACAAATCGCACCGCCAAGCATTCCATGCATTTTGAAGAGGAATGTGTTGCGATTCCTGTCTGAATCTCATGCAGTTTCCCCACCTCCCCTGTTTGAACCCAGGCTTGTCAGCGATTCAGGATATCAGTGCATACCTAAAAAATGGAAGCCGATTGGTTTTTATTATTTATTTTATTATTATTTATTTTATTATTTTTTTTGTCAAAGCTGAGATTATAAGCTGATTGGCTGCCATGCACAGCTGCACCAGTTTTACTAAATCATCCCCATTTGCTTTTTTCTTATCTTTTTTTATTAAAAATCACTCAACGTAGCCCAATGCATGTGGAGTGAATGGGTCCATACTTATTTATAGTATAAGCTGTATCTGTAGGGATATCTGTAGGGATCCTTAGAATGATATCAAAGTGTGGATATCATTTGATTCCTCCATGCAGCTCCTTAGGTTCTATTATTCTATTGTGAGTAGGCCTAACCCTGCTGGCTGCCCTTTACCTCCCTTCATTTCCCTGCTGGCTCTCTGTCTGCCCTAATGAGGATTAGAACCATGGAAAATCAGATTCTGGTGTACTTTTCATAGGCATTATGGCTCCGCTGGAGATTTATTGTGTTCCCTGCGGAATTTCTGTCCAGTTCACATCAGAACGTTAATAGGACACAGCAGCCTGAAAGAGTATTGGATGTGTTATTTACAGGGATGGCCTCTAATACTTATATCTATATTTATCTGGAGTGAATGAGTGTGAAAGGTAATATTGTGCGCGCTCTGCTGGGGATTTCCACTCCAAAAAAAAACAAAAAACACACATTAAAGCAGAATGGTGCTTTTAGCCCATTTATGTATTTTATAAGAATACACTGAAAATGATACTAGTGTATTAGCCAGTAGTCCATTCATTAAGAGTGTTAAAGCGGTAGTAGACTGCGTTTAAAAAAAGAAAAACTGGTCCCCCCGCAGGGTAATGTCATAATGTGCTAGTATGCACCGCATAAGAACGCATTATGACAGACTTGCCTAAAAGACAGATCCCTCTAGCTTCGCCCTGTCATCACTGACAGGGAATCCATCCTTACCCAGACTTCCATCCGGGTTTGCGGGCTGCGGCCGTTTGAATGGTTGTGACGTGAGCCATTTTTTTTTTTTTTTGCACATGGGCACTGCGCTCTCAAAGCATGTCGTCCATTGAGAGCTCTGTGCGCATGCGCTGGTGGCGGGACCGGCTGCTACATGTAATATGTACACTAAAAGCTGTTGGCATTTTTTTCTGCTCCTAAAAGCTAAATTGTGTTATCCTATGTGTCCATGCACACTACATTAGGCTATTGGCATTTTTTAAGCTTCAGCATCTAGGAGCAGGAAACTTTTTAGCATTTTTCCAGCAGAAAAAAAACTGCTTTTTTGAGCATTATTTTTTCTTCATGTACTTAAGGGGGGGGGGGGGAATGCTAAGCCTAGGTTCACACTGACGGTGGGATTGAAATCGTGCAAGTTTCTACCTGCATGTCGGTGCAACTTTGGGAGCGATTTCAGAGACATCTGTGCCGGTTTCTGCCCAATTGTATATACAAATCGCGCCTGAAGTCGAAACAACTTTTGGGATTCAAACGGTGCCATTAAATGCAAATACACGCCACAATTTCAGATATTTTGTAAAAAAAAATGTGTATTTTCCTTGCACCTCACAATTATGTGTCACTTTGTGTTGGTCTATCACCAAAAAAAAACAATAAAATACATTTACCGTATACACTCGAGTATAAGCCGACCCGAATATAAGCCGAGGCACCTAATTTTACCACAAAAAAACTGGGATAACATATTGACTTGAGTAAAAGCCTAGGGTGTCTGTGCCCAGGCCTCGCTGTCTCTGTGCCCAGGCCTCGCTGTCTCTGTGCCCAGGCCTCGCTGTCTCTGTGACCAGGCCTCCCTACCCGATCTCCGGCGCTGTGTGACTAGACTGACGTTTAACATGGGAGTCTATGGAAGGGGTGCCCGACTTTGAAAAATCAGTGCTCTCCGACCGTAGGTCCCCTGGACAACAAACTTTGCACACTTGTACATGTGTGCCAAGTTTGGGGTCCAGGGGACCTACGGCTGGCCGGGATCAGGCGCACAAAGTTGAAGATGGACACAGACTCGAGTATAGGCCGAGGGGGGGCATTTTCAGCACCAAAAAATGTGCTGAAAAATGCGGCTTATACTCAAGTCTATACAGTATTCAAGGGGTATGAATACTTTTTCAGGGCACTGTAAGTACATTTTTTTTTTTCATTTTTTTTTTTCATCCACAGCCGAAAAATCTAAGCACATGTATGGGGGGGGGGGGACGACGGACGATTTGGGAACGAACAGTTTAGTTTACAAAGACTAATGTCACCTACATAATGAGAGTCAGCCGCTGTGACGGTATATCGTAAGACGGAGGGGTTACAATGGTGTCGGACCATTAGTTAAGCAGAAGCGTGCCAAAGGTCTTTCTGTTATTGCTAAAGGTCACCTCACATGCCGTATGGCAGAGATTAATTTGGCTTATTACAAACGTGGGCTTTAATGCAAAGTGAAAGTGTGTGGAGCTTCTTTTTTTTTTTTTGTGTGTGAAATCTGGTTTTATATTTGAGTTTTCTCAGCCCACATTGCTCTGTCAGACTGCTGATTGTCACAGTTTTGATTCTGAATGTCAGCAAACATTTCCTCGTTACCTTGATGGTTATAAATTCCTATGTCGGTGTTCTAGAGGAGAAAAACCTTTTACCGTATATACTCAAGTATAGGCCGAGGTACATAATCTTACCACAAAAAAACTGGGAAAACATATTGACGCGAGTATAAGCCTAGGGTGAGAATGCAACAGCTACTGTAAGTGGAAAAGAGGGTCAGCAATGCCCATTTGCACACTAACTGTGCCCATTTGCACCCTCACTGTGCCCGAGTCAGTGTACCTAAAATTTACAGGCTGCGGGCGTCCATTGTTTAAAAGTCGCTGTCTTCTCCTGGTCCCTTCCATGATAGGCGTTTCTCAGCAGACACAGTTCCGCCTATCACGGATGTTCTCTCATCCTCGGACCCAGTTTCCCAGCAGACACTGTGTTCAGTGTTCCGCCAATCACGGACGTCCTCTTGTCCGAGGATGAAAGGACGTGTCTGCTGAGAAACACCTATCACGAAAGGGACCAGGAGGAGACCGCGACTTTTAAACAATGAAGGGACGCCCGCAGCCTGTTAATTTCAGGTACACTGACTCGAGTATAAGCTGAGGGGGGTATTTTCAGCCTTTAAAAAAAAAAAGGGCTGAAAAACTTGACTTATACTCAAATATATATGGTATTTCCTTTACTGCTGCAGCATTTACATGTGTTTTTAGTTCTAGTAGGTAGCAATTTTAAGAATGGAATGCTTGTTAATATGCTTTCTGAAATATATATATCTTTTAACGATATACTTTTAGTTTTCTTTTAAACAAGTAAGCCTTTGTTTTATTTGCCTAAGCACCTAATGGATGCCCTGATTCTATTTCCAGTGGGGTGGAAAATACAGAATCCTGTTTATTTTGTGACACAACATGAAGACACGATTGTTCGGCGCGGATTATGTTTCTGCCTGTTGGTTTATTGGCAGAAGCAGAAAGGTGCCTGCTGTTTGGAGTATAGAGAGGTTATAGAGCCCCTGGAAGTGGGGGGGAGTTCCTGAGGGGTCAGCACATTTCTGGACAGTGTGTAGCAAGAAACTGCTTATCCCATTGGAGCAGACTCTGAGGCGTTGCCGGGATCATTGCTTAACTCCCTCACTTCCTCAAATCCAAACCACAACATACATCTGTGTGTTAGATAATGAGCTTTGAATAACAAACATTAACTACCTATATATTTTTTTTTTTTTAGGTCGCTTGAACTACCCCCATCCAGGAACAGATAGTCTTCTCATGTTAAATGGTAAGTCGTTTTTGTTTCTTGAAATAAAGTTGAATAAAAAAAAAAAAATTGCAACATTCTATATGCTGTCTTTTTGTGAGTTTGCTTATATAATGGTGGGCAATGTGAATCACAAAGTTTCGGATTATTAATTGTCAGAAGGGAGCATCGTAATTAAAAATTTGCGCACTAGTTAATTTTAAGGGTGCGTCCATGCCAATTATCAGGATTCCTCTGTGGAGTGTTAGGATTAGGTCTGTGCTTAAAACGTCTTCCCTTGTGGGTGACTTTGGGAATAATTCAATGCAGAAATCCAACTAAACAGATTAAACGTATCTGAATTTTACTAATCTTTTAGATTTCACACGTCCCGGCAAAGTTTTTTTTTTAGCCAAAAGATAATTTCATTCAGAGCCTACAGCTCTGCGGTACCCCATGTCAGAGATGGATTAAGGGAGAATAGGGCCCAAGGCAAAGTATCAGCTTTGCCCCCCTCCCATGCTTTTGCCTGACATTGATAAGAATTGCAATAGACACTGAAAAACTGCTTCATTTGCATTGCCTGTACTGACACACGGCAAGATGCATCAGGCGCCCATTGCCTTCAATGATCTCCTCCCATGTGACGTGACAGGCAGGTGCACAGTTTCTGCACAGATGTCAATGTAAATCGCGTGCCGAAATGGCAAAGTAGTACAGAAACGACTTTTTGAAATCGGTGCAGCGCTACAGACGCGGCGTCACCCTGATTAGGACGGTGCCATGGCCAGCAAATGCTGCCGATTTGACATGTCAAATCGCATATCAAAAGGCACCAGTGTGAACCAGGGCTAATAACACTTTTTTATTTAAAGGTGCCCATCATATATGCCTAACTATGATATTTAATACATAATATGCCCATTGCTAAACTGTGGTGTTTAAAGCGGTGAAAAAAAAAAATATTAAAAGCCAGATAACAAGATAACAGACAAATACTGCAGCTGTTGACTTTTAATATTAGGACACTTACCTGTCCTGGAGTCTGCTGCTCACCCCTCCATCCACGGTGAGGGAACCAGGAAGTGAAGCGCTCCAGCTTCACTGCCCGGTTCCCTACGGCGCATGCGCGAGTCACGCTGCGCCTGCCGATTGGCTCCCGCTGTGTACTGGGAGCCGAGTGTTCCCAGCACACAACGGGGGGGGGGGAGGGAGGTGACGTCATGCCCGCAGTCTGCCCGAGACTGTTGTGGCCGGAAGTGGGTGCAAATACCTGTCTTTAGACAGGTTTCTGCACCCCCCTCCCCCCTGAAAGGTGTCAAATGTGACACCGGAGGAGGGGAGGGTTCCGATCAGCGTGAGTTCCAGTTTAGGGTGGAGCTCCGCTTTAATAAACTGACCTGTTATCTTTCAGTTTCTGCTGGCTGTTGGGTTCCTGTCCATGGAGAAGTGCTACCAAAAAAATGCACTGCCTAGGACAGGAGTCGGCGCTATAGAAGAAACATTCAGCTTATGTGGCTTCTGCTCCCTCTTGCTTCCTTCGGTGCCGGCTCTGTCCACTCTATGGGATGGCGGGTCGGCAACCCGCGATCTAGGCCTTGCTGACCCAGAGCAGGAGGTCATTTGCCACATTAGAAGGCTCAGCCCCATGGGCCACCAGTCGAGAACCCCGATCTACAGTGTATGGTTAAGTACACAATTACTAGTGGAGTTATTTTGAAGTAGATTTTGGTGTGGCTTTTGCATTCTTGCGTTCCATACTCTTAACACTGGTGTGAGTATGTTCCCAGTGGCTATCGCTATTAAAATTTGCCATCCCCCACAAAAAAATGCTGAAATTGCAGGACAAGAGATTAGGAGAAGCAAACCGTGTGATAGACATGCTTCACTGCAGGAACAGTACATTAGAAGCCACATGCAGCCTACTTATAATGAATCACAGCCTGCATATGTACTAAGCAAATAGTTGATCCATGTACCTATACTGTATTTATTTTATCTTTAAAAAAAATAAAAAAATTGTTAATTACATTGAGTAAATTTCATTCACAAACTTTAAAATTACTCCAGGTTTCATCTGCATATCAAAGACTCAATGTAGCCTGTAAGTGTCCTATGTGTTTACTGAGAGCTAATCTCCATTATTGCAAAATGTTAGGCAGGAACAAAAATTGTCTCTGGACAGCCGCACTCTAAACAAATTGTAGCCTTTATTAAAGGGAGGACAGGACTACAAGTCGCATCAAAATAAAATAAAACCTGACTGCAGACGCGTTTCACACTGACACTAGTGCTTAGTCATAGAGCGGGTACTCCGTTTTCAATTGCAAATGTTTGAGCTTTAAGAGGTATTTGTTTTACTCTCAATACATAACCAATAGCTAGTTAGGGGGACTCGCAGGAAAACTAGAAATCCTCAGTTGGTTTGGGACACCCACTCCCTGTCTCCCTGCTGGTAAAACTTGGTATTGCCACATGACCTTTTATACCAAGGCTAAGCTCACCTTTGGGAACGTGTTACAGGTTCCAATCATTTTTAGGATGTAAATGGTTACCACTGCTGCTCCGTGTTGCCCTCTCTCCCAGTGACAGCAGTACAGGGAAAATTTCCACGCACCAGCTCCACCCACATGGCCACGTCCTTCATTCAGACTTTTGACTGAACTGCAAGTACCAACTGCCTTTGCGTCTGGTGGCTTGTGGTTTTCAATGAAATGCCACGGTGCTGTTTAGCGATGTGGTCGTTTGAGTCTTCTTGTCAGTGTGAAACTGCCTGCAGTACAATGTATGGGGCAGGCTTCTCACCCTGACCGTCTGCAGGAGACCTGCATGGCATCAGTGATCTGCTGAGCAAAAAAAAAGGGGTCTCAAGCTGGCAGCTCTGCAGCTGTTGCGGAACTACAAGTCCAATCATTTCTCTGCCTGTGGGAGTCATGCTTGTAACTGTCAGCTTTGCAATGCCTCATGGGACTTGTAGTTCCGCAACAGCTGGGGGGCCGCCAGTTTGAGACCCCCTGCTTTAAACACAGTAATTGTTTGTGAGAAGTTCTGGTCAAGTTCTGATCTGGCAAGTGACTCAAGCAGCAGGACATGGATTGTTCTGTTTAGAAGAGGGCTGTGAAGATTTAGAAGATTTTGTTGCTCACTTTTATGAAGCCAGTTCAACAAATTTTACCGTGTGGCCAGCCCAATCCCTCATATACTGTAGAATCTGGAAACTGTAAGGTGCATAAAGCCAGTCCTGAATCCTTGTACTGTTCCACTAGATGATGAAGTAAGGACGCCGTATGATTTATTGTGACCTCTGTAAGCTTTGCCTCAGCCCACAGATTATTAATGGCCCTTTTCAAGCATGGCTCAGTTTTCCTCTCACCTCCCTCTGACCTTCAGAGATACTTCTAGGTGTATTTAACTAAGACAAACATTCCCCTGCCAGCAGAGCATTTTCCATTAAGACCAGTGAAGCGTAGCCTCGACTTGCTGCGCTGCACCTTTGTGACAAGAAACAGTTTGGTCAGATATTAACGAGTGATGAGGAGGAACTCCAACACATCAACTGTAGTACAAGCTATGGGTGACCTGCAGAGCTCTGGCCCTTCTGCAAGCCCCAGTATACTGTGACAGCTTTCATCTAACAAGGCACATTGGAAATCGTAGCTCATCGTTTGGAGGCCCAGAACCAGCCTTGCTTGATTTTGTAGGAGCTGTATCACTCATTATTGAAAATGACCCTAAATAGGTGCTGGGAAGGCTGATGGAGATTTTAAGAGATCAGCGAGTGGTTATCCCCTTTTATGTTTTTAAGGCTGCATTCACACCTGAACGCGGCGTATTTTACCGCGATTTGCCGCGACAAAACGCGGCGTTTTTTGCCGGGGTGATGTACACATTGTTGGCTATGGCCGAACGCCGAAGCCACCTGAAAAAAAGGGTCAGGGACTTGTTTTGAGCTTCAGGCGTACGGCGTTTCGGCGTTCGGCGTGGAGATGTGAACCATCTCCATAGCCGACAATGTTAAATCACCCCTCCAGCGTATTTCAGGCTGCAATAGCGTCGCGCTACAGGCGACAAAACGCCTAGGTGTGAATGAAGCCTAAAAGCATGAGATACGGTGTTTGAAGAACCTCAGCTATTACTTTTACAGATCAAAGGTCAATTCCAAAAACAACCTTTTCTGCATCTTAAAATACCAGGGCCCCATGTCTTTCCAGTGGCCCCAGCAAGGGAGCCAGTAGATGCTTTCCTACAAGATGGTTGTGAAGATACATTGATGGCATGGGGTAAGGGCACAGACGCATGCTTTGGATTTACTAAAGGCAAATGGACTGTGAACTTTGCAATTACAGTTACTCGTTGTGCAAGAGCTTAGTGAATGAGGTGATGCTTCACTTCGTAAGGAATACCCAATCGGGTGTAAAGAAAATTGGGGGGGGGGGGGCAACATTTCTGCTTGCACCTGATTGGTTGATGGAAATCAGCAAAGCTTTACCACTTTCACTAATTTCTGGGGAAACTAAGTGCAACTACACTTGCATAGCTCAGATTTTGCCTTGAGTAATTCAACCTCATTCCCCCCCCCCCCCCCACTGTTATAGGTACAGGCATAGGCAACCATTCGAACTGACTGGTTAGTATCACTTCACGCCTCTGCATTTTCTCACACGACTGTGCATTACACAAGCAATCCCATTATTGTCGATGGAGCCAGGTCACACCTATGCAACGTGCTTTTGTGCACCTATGAAAGTGATGCTGGCTCTTTATTGGTGCAACATAGTGCATTTATGACCCCATGGACTTCTATGGGCATGCATGGAAAACATAAAAAAAAGCACAAAATGCATGAAAATTGTCTATTTTTCAGATAAGCAGCGCCTTCCCCGTTTAAACTGATATTAATTCTCTTCATGAAACATTGAACTCATTGGTTTAAAAAATTGTGACATCACCAAATGAGCAATTCCCTTTATAAACCATGATTTTCTTCACACATGAACGTAGTTTGCATACTCAAATGAGCTGCATTCAGACCGGGTTCACCCTTATCCGACAAACGCTCCGACATTTGGAGCTCATTGTCGCATGACGTGTGAAAATCAATGTTTCCCCATAAGAGCCGTCTTAACTGGTCCGACACAAGTCGGTCCCACTTTGAAAATGCTCCCTGTACTACTTTGGTCCGACATTGATCCTACTTCAGCCCATTGAATATCATTGAAGTCGGACCAAAGTAGGATCCTTGTCCTAACCATCTGGCTTTTGACATCCAACATTGTGATTATAGCAGCAGTAAAAGGAATTTATCTTAGGCTGCATTCACACCTAGGCGTAGGCAATAGCGTCGTTTTCCGGCGGTTTTTTTAGGCGTTTTTTTCGCGCGTATTCATGCTAATATGCGCGTTTGCATACAGCGTTGTCCGACGTTTTTGTACTTAGACGGTTTTTTTTTTAGCCAATAGGAAAAACTATCATCTTTTCATCACTTGTTGCTATGTTGGTAGATTTTTTTAATCTTCTGCATGGGCGACAAGTTCTATTGACAAAACGCCCGTAGCAAACGCTTGTTGTCGCGCAATACGCGTGTATCTGGCGTTTTACATTGATTTCAATGGAAAACCAAAAACGCTCAAATACGCGCATATCGCGCGACAAAAAAGGGTCCGGAACTTCTTTTGACTACAGGCGATGCGCGTCAGGCGCATCAGCGTGCAGATGTGAACCATCCCCATTGACTTTCATTGCTTTTCGTCCCTCTGGCGTTTGTTCGCGTCGCGCTACATGCGACAAAACGCGAAGGTGTGAATGGGGTCTTACTCTGGGATTGTTTAATTGGTCAAAGTACAAGTCAGACTATCACAAAGTCGGATCAAAGTAGTATCCTGTTCATGAAAGTCGGATGGATGTAGGACCAATGTCGCAGAGCAAAGTAGGATGAAAGTCATACTACTGTCGTGTAGTATAGTGTGAATCCAGCCTCAGTTAATACCACAGATGAGGATACGTGAATAAATGTTGATCCAAAGAACCTTTGATGCTTACAAGAGCACGACCACATACAACCACATGTATGGCATCATGTGTGACTTGGTGGGCGTGGGAAAGTGGCAGTAAGCTACACAAGCCATACAAAATGTCTGTTAAAGCCCCGTGTGCATAAACCCCAAGGTGAAGAAGTGTTCACCAACTGAACATTCACTCTGTTAGGTGAACAGACACTTTTTTTTGTATATTAATTCCGGTTTGTACAATTGCCCAAATAAAGTGCATCATCTAGACCAGGGATATGCAATAATTGCATATCCCTGATCTAGACTAAAATCTGTTGGGAAAGGAATCTGCCAATGTGCTAATTTGTATTGGCTGGGGTGCGAGTTTGTCTTTAGCAGTTGGCTTTTACTTTCGCACCAAATAGCAAAGCACTTTGTTGGTTGTAAATCGTGACCTTTGGCTCCAGGGGTTAATAAACCGAGGCCATGGATGGCTTGACCTCTAGCCCTCGGAGAATAATTATCCCTGCGCATAACTATTGATCGAATGAATGACTACTGAGCACACCAAGATGAATCGTTCTGCGAGGTGTTCCCCTCTGCAACAATTTATTTGGTGCTTAATTTACAACAGGAGGACTCTTCCAATGATGGTGTCATATGGAGAGGACATAAAAATGGTTTATGATGACATGGAGTATAATCAGGTGCCGTGTACCCTGAAAAATGTTTTGGTTTATGAGGGCTAGGAAAATAATTGCAGCTGATACAAGCCCTACATGTCTGCCTTCTCGGATGTAGATTATCATTATGTATGGTCACCTCTACCAGACTGGAGATAAGTCGTGTTCACTGTGCTAAATCTGGTCATGGAAACTTGCTGGTAAGGATTTCTCACCCAGTGGGGTAGATTGGCAAAGCATCACCCAGAGTACTTCCCAGTAACATATAGAACTGCACAATTTACAAAAATGTCTTGGTTGCCTTTTGGGAATTATTCACAGCTGCAGTCGGTCATCTATATTGCATGGCTGGGCTGTCTTCTATTGTGCCTCTGGGCAAAATGTAAAGCTCAACGGCAGGCAGATATAAAGGACACAAATTAAATCTGAATTTCAGGATAAGAAAATATTGCCTAAATATATTCGTCATGCGTGTTCCTAAATCATGGTGTTCTTTGTGGTGTTTTGCAAGATCTGTGCAGTAATCCAGTTGGGAGTCCCTGCCTCTTTGTGTGGGAGCTTCTGGTAATAAAGACCAGTCACACCTCCTCTCTCCCTGTACAGGGTGACTGGTCTTGCCTCCACCCACTTCTGTAGTTTCCTGCAGGCAGTCTGTTGTGGGTGGGGCCTACTGGCCCCCTCCCACAGCTCTGCTCTCTGTATAGCACAATGATGATGTTCCAACTACCTGGTGTCAGGGATTCAGCCTTAAAGCGGAGGTTCACCCAAAAATCCACTTTTTGACATTGGCTGTAGCATACTGCTAACATCTGCAGTATGCCGTTTTTTTTTTACTTGTACTTATCGTTATATGAGCCCTTGTTTTCCGGCTCCGAGCGGGGAATGGGCGTTTCTAAGCGAAGAGGAGTTGATTGACGGCTGCTAAGGTGCGTCTTGGCCTCTGTTTAATCTTCAACTGCCATGATGCTGCACATGTGATCAGTTATGACACCAGCCATTGGATGGTTTGACAGTTTGGTTGAGAGCACAACCAATGTGACAGTTAGCATTCCCGGCATTAAATATTAAACAAAAAAAAGTCATACTTACCTGCTCTGTGCAGTGGTTTTGCAGTGTGCAAAGCTCGGGTCCCTCTCCGACACTCCTAGCCCCTCCCTCCTGTGAAGTGCCCCCACAGAGAGTAGCTTGCTATGGGGGTAGCCGAGCCGCTGCTCTGTGTCCATTTAGACACTGAGCTGTGGCTCAGCCCCACCCTCTCTCTCTCCAATGACTCACTGAGGAGCCAATGGCACCTGCTGCTGTGTATCAGCCAATCGGGAGGGAGAGTCCCAGACAACCGAGGCTCTTGTGCAACATCGCTGGATCGAGATGGGGCTCAGGTATGTATGAAGGGGGCTGCTGCATACTGAAGGTTTAGGCATAGAATGCATTAAGATATAAAACCTTCTGCCTTTAAAACCACTTTAAAGTGGAACTTTTCAGGCATTCAAGCTGTTGGAGCGCTCTCTTCTCCCCTGTAGCCATTGCTGGCTGACGAGGAAGATCACTTGACTGGACCAGAATGGCCTGATAATTAGGCAAGTATATACATCTTAAAGAGGTTGTAAACCTCAAACACTCCCCAAAAAAGAAGCCCTGCAAGACAAAGGCATAATGAGCTAGAATGCATGACATACTAGCTAATTTTGAAATACTTGCCTTAGAATGAAGCTGTCGCAGCGGTCCCCCATACACTGCTGTCACGGCCGACATGTTTCCCGGAGCTTCTTCTGGGTTCGCAGGCTCCGGAGCTGTGATATCACTCCTGCGCATGCATACGTGAGCCACCGTTCATTACACGGGCTCAGAAGGAACAGCACCCATGGGCCTTTCCTTCAGAGCATATGATACAGTGATGTCCCTGGCTGTGTGAATTGTAAATAGCTCCTAAACTGTGTACAGGTTTAGGAGATATTTTCAATACCTAATAGCTAAGCCTTATTATAGGCTTACCTACTGCTAAAAGTTTGCAGAGAAGGTTTACTTCCTCTTTAAACAAGTTGGGTATAGGTGTCACAAGGGGGTTTGGAGCAGTTTTAAGATTAGTTATTGATATCCCAAAATTCTACTTTCCTACAGCACTGTAATCATGGATGCATCATTAAATATTTTGGTTATTTGCAACCAGTGTAAATACCTGAATTTTGACTGGGTATCTACATCATGCAGAGCTCAGACTGAAAGCAGTCCCAAGGAGCTAGCCTTGTGTGAGGTCGTGAAAGGAGCATTCTGTGCCATTTATCCTCTGTCTAGTCACATGGCGGGGTGAGGAGGAGGCATGAAGGAGAAAGATCAGGTCCCCTCAGCTGCCAAGACAGAACTGTGCTTTGTGGCAGAGTTGTGCAAAATAAAGTGTCCTTATGTTTATCTGTGTATTTAACAGTTTTAGAGTTCAGTTTTCATTAAAAGAAAAGTGCAGGTTTACAGAAAACATACATACTACCTAGATGGCTGCAGCATCGATCCCCGGCCAGCTCTACACTGAGAACTGAGCGATTCTTCGGCTCTCGGTGGTGTGCAGGGGGCTGAGCAGCTGGCTCAGGCTCTCGGTGGTGTGCAGGGGGCTGAGCAGCTGGCTCAGGCTCTCGGTGGTGTGCAGGGGGCTGAGCAGCTGGCTCAGGCTCTCGGTGGTGTGCAGGGGGCTGAGCAGCTGGCTCAGGCTCTCGGTGGTGTGCAGGGGGCTGAGCCAGCTACCAGTCAGGCATCTGGATGGGTCCCAACATTTTTTTCGGGATCACTCTGTCAGCCTATAGTGGGTTGAAACTGGGACACAGGCATGCAGAACTCCTTTCACTCATAAGGGAGAAGCTTTGACCATACTTCTTAAATTTTTGGTCTTAATACATATTTTTGCATGCATTTTCTCCCCCCCCCCCCGCCATAGCTCAGCAGAAAGGCACTTCAAAAGCCCCCCCCCCCCCTTTTTTTTTCTTGCCGTATGCATCGGAAGATGAATTCATGTTCTCATTTTGCCAACCGCTTTAAGCTTTGGTTGGTTCTCCCTGTGATCTGATGATTGACACAGAAGCAAGGTAGGCTTGTTTCTCTTCTTGAAAACCTTTTCAGATCCAGTGTGAAATCTCCAATTAGACTCCAGTTGTTTAACACACTCATGGAGCTAACAGGCCTCTGGGGCCGAGAGGGATTATAAACCTTTCCTCACCTGCTCTCCGCAGATCAGCCTTGACATTTTTCACCTATCGGGGGATGTGGGCTTCTGTTGTCAAAGCCAACGGTGTTCTATAATTGAGGGCACAACTGAGTCCAGGCAATTTTCATGCAAATATCTTTAATGCAGTATTGCCTGCAGCACAGCGATTGCTTAATAGGCTGGTTCAACACTGCAAGTCGGTACAGAATCATTTTTTTTTTCTAGAGTAGCTGATGTCAGGATTCGTTTTATGGGATACAAAGGAATGGCTTTGACTTGATGGACTTGTAGAGTTCACACCGCTCCAGGCATGCAATCCCATGAATCACCTGCCCCACTCCCAGGCATACAGGTGCTGTCTCTACAACCTGCAGACAATCAAGGAAAATTTGCTGGACAGCCGCACACCTTTGAAAATAGTGGATAGGATATTACCGAACTACCAAAGAGGAGGGGGGGGGGAGAAGGGGGAGGGGAGGAGAAAAATAGGAAGGGAATACTGCTGCAGCACTGAAGGTGTATCAAACCCAAAAATGTTGTATAAATAAGTAGTGCAGCGCAGCACTACTTATTTATTACAGCCGCACACCTTTATTGTATAAAGTAAAATTCAAACGGTCAATCCATGGGTAAGATGGGTACAGCAGACGGCAGCTAACGTATTTCACACATTAAGCTTCATTTCCATGGACGTTTTTACAGACACTTTTTTTAGCATTTTTTACAGCTTAAAAACGCCTGTCTGTGTTTTTTTTTTTTTGAGCTGGAGCTCAAAAACGCAGCGGTAGCGCTTTTGAGAGTTTTTGAGCGTTTTTTAACGTCTGGCGTTTTTACAGCTCTAACGCTGGCGCTTCAGAACGCACTGGTCCTGGGTTTTTTTTTGCAGCTTAAAAACGGCTCAGCCATCTACAGCTCAAAAACGTCATGGTGGGCATGAGGCCATAGACCAACATGGAGAGTCGTTTTTAAGCACTTAAGCCCCGGACCAATATGCTGCTAAATGCCCAAAGGCGTTTTTAGAATTCTGCACTGCGTCGCTTTAACAGACAGTCGTGCGACGTGGCTCCCAAACAAAATTTGCATCCTTTTCTTCCCACAAATAGAGCTTTCTTTTGATGGTATTTGATTGCCTCTGCGATATTTTTATTTTTATTTTTTGCGCTATAAACAAAAATAGAGCGTAATTTTTGATAATATTTTTTACTTTTTGTTATAAGAAAAATCGAATAAACTAAATTTTAGTCAAAAATTTAGGCCAAAATGTATTCAATATAAAAAAAAAATTAGCTACCTAGCGGCAACAGTGACACTAATACAGCGATCAGAAAACCGATCGCTTAGTGACACTGGCAATAGGGGGTAAAAGGGTTAACTAGGGCGGTGATCAAGGGGTTAAACCTTTATTAGGGGGGGGTACGGGGCTACCCTGGACCCAACACTAACTGCCTGTCACACTAATTGTCACACTGACACTAAATGCAGTGATCAGTAAATATATGATCACTGCAATCAGTGACACTGTGACAGGGGGCTGGGGGGGGTGATCGGAAGGGGTTAAGTGTGCCTATGTGTACTGGTGTCAGTGTAGTGTTGGTGCCACTTACTGTGATGTCTTCTCTCCTCTCGTCGGATTGAAAATACCGCCAAGAGGAGAGCTGACATCACTTCCTCTGCCAGTGTTTACATTACACAGGCAGAGGAAGTCACACGGCGGGGGGTTGCCGGATTGGCTGGGACCGATCACGAGGGGGCCGACAAAAACGAACAGCCGCCCCCTCATCACGGATCGCTCCCGAAGGTAAGACGCATGTAGCGGGGGGGTCCCGATCGGACCCCTGACCCGCAAGAAGGCAGGGACGTACATGTACGCCCATATGCCTGTAAGTGCCATTCTGTGGACGTACATATAAATGTGGCGGGCGTTAAGTGGTTAAGCTGCAAAAAACGCTCAGAAAAGTGGCTGTAAAAACGTCCATGGAAATGAAACCTTATAGGTACTTAATCATAACTGATAAAGCACCTATAACTGTGTGAAATGGGTATCCAGTAAAACTAAATAGCTTCTCGAATTTTTTTTTCCTTTTTTTAACTTTATACATTAAAGGTGTTACTTCAGAGTGCGGCCATCCAGCTATTTTTTCTTGATTGTCTTAATGGACTTCTAGTTTAAGGAGTAACTTTACTGCATGCTATTTGTGTATCAACAGACCTATTATACTTACAGAATTTTATATAAGCAAAAGCAAAGGTTTTTTATTTTATTTTATTTTTATTCTGCGACATCCATAGTCTACAAATAGTCTTAAATTGACCATACATAGAACAAATTCTGTCTGGTTCCTAATGAACCACCCCAAATTTGTTCTGTGGGTGTCCCTTTCAGCTTCCTTCCATCCATTGTCATTTGAAGGAGCCGGGAGGGAAATTATTTGCCCAACGGCGCCACCATCCAATCAGATGCAGGTATTTTGTCAGAGTACAATAGCCACATGGGAGATTCATCCATCCGTCCTGTTTTCCATGGATGGCGGGATCTGTTAATTTTTTTTTACAGCTTTACACACATGGAAGAATTTAGAGCTACAGGTGACAACTTCTTTTTATCAGATCATAGCTTCCAATTAAGGTAAAGAGACAGACTTGGCATGCTTCAACTGATCAATAATCCAGTATTGGATTTAAATATTGGTTCATTTGCATATTAGAAGTTCTTGTAGCCTTAAGCCGGCCACAGAGTGTTCAAATCTTGGCTGGTTCAGCAAGGACTGTCCGAAATTTGAACAATGCATGGGCAGGTTGGATGTACCCAAGTTTATCAATCAACTTGGGTAGATTTTACATGGGATTATTGTGAGCAGCTTTTTTTTTCTTTTTTAGCCACTAGCAGTAATCTCTGTGTTCTCTTGGCGGGGACAGCTCCCTGTGCCGACACCATCCCCCTCCCAGCGGGAAGACACAATGGCTACACTGTAGAGATTCCCCATCAACACAGCCAGTGGTTGCAGGAAAGAAAATCGATTTGTCTATGGCTGCCTTTAGAAGGGCAAATTTGTTGGTTTAATTTGAGGTTTAATCATTTCTGGCCTCCAAAATTTCAAGTGTTTGTTTTTTAGACTAGAAACCTTTACAAATCTATGGAAGGAAGAAATGTGAACCATGAATTTCTAGTCCTGAAGCATACAGAAATGTGGGCCACTAAAGGCTTGTGAATGCGATTCTTTTTAATGTGTGAAACATCAAAGCTTCATAAGTGGTACTCTGATGCCGTTTAATTTCCTCATAATCTTTCCTAATCCCTCTGATTCTACAGAAGAGAACAACAAAAATATTGTGCAAGCTTTGAAGGCGGGTGTGCTTTTATGAACGCGTCTTTTCTGGCTAAAATAGATGTCCTTAAAATGCTGCTAGATCGCCAAATAATTTTTTGCAAGTGTTTAAAAGTATTTTGTGATTTTTGAAAGAATGTTCACAGCTAAAGTGGAATTTTAATGGAAACTCTTTCATCATCTTTGCACACATCGGAGACGGTGTCCGTCCTCATTCATTCAGCTGTGTGAATTCGAGCGTTAGCTGGCTAAGGTGGAGAGGCAGGGTGTCATGATCTGCACCTCAGCCAATCCGAGGAAGACTTGTATTCATTGATAAAATACAAGGCTTCCTGTTAATGGCCCAAGCAAATTATTTAAAGTGATGGCAAAGCTTTAATTGGACTTTAAAGGGGTTGTAAAGGATCCGATATTTAAAAAAAAAACAAAAAAAATTATACTTGCCTCCACTGTGCAGTTCGTTTTGCACAGTGTCCCCGATCGTCCTCTTCTGGGGTCCCACAGCGGCTCCTCCCCGCAAGAGACCAACCCCTCTGGGAAGCTGTCTCCTGAGGGGGTTACCTTGCAGGCGCGCTCCCGTGCCATACAATCGGCGTCCTTAAATGCCAATTGTATAACTCTGCCCTGGCTGCCCCGTCATTGGATTTGATTGACGGCAGCAGGAGCCAATAGCTGTGCTGCTATTAATCATCCAATGAAGAGCCGACAAGACCTGGGTTTTGGATACAATTTAATACATTATGAGAGCAGGCAGGGTCCTTCCTCTGAGTCATTCAGCTGTGGGAAAACCTGAGATCTTGCTGTTTAGGTCTGTGCAGCTCGGCAATAACCAGAGGCAACATAAAGTAGGCTGTTAACGTATATGCAGCATTTTATATTTGCCTGACGAGCTTTAATACTGATTGCTTCAATAGATAGATAGATAGCTATATCTCTATCTATCAATCAATTACATTAAAGGGGTTTTCCATCAATTTTTTAAGTTTATTAAAAGTCAGCAGCTACAAAAAGTGTAGCTGCTGGCTTTTAATAAACTGACACTTACCTGCTCCAGCGACGCGCAGGCCGGGGCTCCGCTCCTCTCCCCCCCCCCCCCCCTCCCCGGCCGGCGTCTTCATTGTCACTGTGGGCACCCGGCCATGACGGCTTTCGGCTTCATGGCCGGGCACCCACTGCGCATGCGTGAGCGGCGCCATCCAATTGGACAGGCGCTCGCCTACAGGGAGGGGCTGTGAAAAGGCGATTTAAGCTAATCGCCTTTCCAGCCCCTCGGCGGAAGGAGGAAGTGGGACAGGAAGTCCCCTTCTCCTGAAGCCCCCACTCCCCCCCCAAAAAAAATTACATGCCAAATGTGGACTGTAAGGGGGCGCGAGGAGTGGGTTAAGAGGAAGTTCAATTTTTAGGTGTAACTCCTCTAAGTAATTTTGCACATGTTGAAGGTAACAATCATGTGACCAGGCATCAGCCAAGTTTTTGTTTTGACTGTACAGAAAGGCAATTTGGTGAGTATGCAAGGTGGAGACACGCAGGGCTATATTAGGCATTGTTATAATTTGATTTCCACTTGGCTTCTGAGCCCTACAGGAAATAGTATTTCAGATATACAAATGATTTCTAAAAATAATCAGTAGATGAATGGATGTGCTAATGCTACCCACTGTTCTATGACCAGCATGTGACTGTAAGGGAGGTGTCCCCTGTTTTGTAAGAACAAAGCTATTTGCGTGTCTCTTCCCATGTGATCTACTCCCTGTTTTATAATCTGCAGGAACATTGCCCATTCCGATAAATTATACATGGTATCCTCTTTTCCAGATGGAGCAAATGAAAACAAAAAATCTGAATGTTCTAACAGCTGAAATGCACGTGATAATAAAGTTCAGTGCGCTAAAGCGTTTCCTTTATTTTTAATATACAAGGACAGGTCTTGGATCTCTGTAAGCTTCTTTCCTTATATTTAGAATTGGCCACTAAAAGGAAACCAACATTTTTGCCTTTCCTACCTGTGAATTTATTCCTGGCAAATGCCATATTTTTTTTTTTTTTCTTTAATCATGAACATTCAGATGAGCCCAGAATTCTTGGACTGGCCCCAGATTTGAGGGGGTCAAGCTCCATGAAGCATTCCAAAACCCTCATACATAATGTTCCCAAAACAAACCTTTTTGTTTTATCAATTGGGCTACAATCCACCCCCTCTTATTCACAAAGGCATTTCTTTTGAAATATACATTTTTGGGATTTTGCTGCATATTTATTTCTACAAAGGGACTTTTATGGAATTGACAAAATAACGGAGCCATAATGTCATTTTTTTATTTTTTGCCTGTCTTGTGAGGGTCAGTCATGGGGGTGAGTCTTGTGATATGTACAATGTGATGTTAGGCACATGCTTTTTCACAATCTGTTTAGAAAAAAAAAAAAAAATCCTAGCCATAAAAAATATGAATATGTGCACTTAGTTCCTAGTTCAGGAATTGAGGGGAATCGTTGGGGAATGAGTTCTTTTTTAATTTGAGTCTGCCTAGAAATTAGAGCTGCACGATTAATCGCAGAGAGAATCTCGATTCTCCCCGCGGGATGACCTGCGATTCTTCTGTTTCACGGCCGGTGTATTGTCACATTCTGCTGCCTATCGTAGAATGCTGCGGAAGTCACGCGGCGGACAACTGCGCATGCGCAATGCGTTCCAACCGCAAGTGCGATGCGTTCCACAGGATTTACGACACTACCCTTCAGTGAACCCATCATAATTTGTCACGGAAGTGACGTATTACCATAGACGGAGCGGGGGGAGAGAGAGACACATTCAGAGCGACAGAAATAGAGATATAGAGATACATTCAGAGCGAGAGAGGGATACAGATATAGAGATACTGAGAGAGAACCGGGGCTCAGGGAGGGGATTACCTCCCCTATATAAAATATATGTTCTCTCTCTCGCTCTGAATGTATCTCTATATCTCTATTTTTCTCTCGCTCTGAATGTATCTCTATATCTCTATTTTTCTCTCGCTCTGAATGTCTCTCTCTCTCTCTCTCCCCGCGCTCCGTGTATGGTAATACGTCACTTCCGTGACAAATTGTGATGGGTTCACTGAAGGCTAGTGTCGTAAATCATGTGGAACGCATCGCATTTGCCGTTGGAGTGCATTGCGCATGCGCAGTTGGCCGCCACGTGACTTCCGCAGCATTCTGCGATAGGGAGCAGAATATGACAACACACTGGCTCCACGTAACCAGCGTGGAACGCAAATGGCCCCGATATCGGAACCGACGTCAGCCTGCGCCGCTGGATGGATGCCTGGGCTTCTCTTGCAGATCTGTACAACTGTAGTGTGTATCCATGCACCACCCAACGGTTGCTGGCGGTACTGCTTCTGATGTATAAAAAAGAGACCAGTGATATGTCTATAATGTTAAAGACCATATAACTCCTATGAAAAAAGCAGAATCAAAGTTTGATTCTGCTTTTTTCATAGGAGTTATATGATCTTTAACATTATAGACCTATCACTGGTCTGTTTTTGATATATTCATATTTTCAGATAAATCCGATTTATATGAAAATATTTTATATTTTGTGTAATATATGCACCCTCCCTCTGATCCTTTTTATAGGAGTGGATAATACCTTCAAGCAAGCCTTCTGTGTACAAGCTATTTTTCTTTTTTTATGGAAGTGTCATCAGAAGGGATCCTAATACTAATGAATGCTCATTACATTTTGTACCCTAAAGCCTAACATTACAGTACAGTCCACCCGAAGGTTAAAGCGGTATTAAACCCCAAATCAAAACATTTTTATGTATTGCCAATCATTAAATGCGGTGGCTGCATTTTTTTGTTTCGTTTTAGGCTTTTCCCCTTGGTTTTCACCTGGTGATCTGGCCTGTAGCACACCTGTATTAGAGTGCCTCCACTCTGTATAAACCAGACCAAGTTTTTGTTCGATCTCCCCATACGAATTAGCCAGGGTCTGACGGGTCCCTCCCTACTCGGTAAGCAGAGATGGGGGTGTCAACTGCCGGCTCAGCGGAGATCAACGTAGCGATCTCCCGCTTAGCTGGCGGACTCTGCTGAGCAGATCCGCCCAGTGTGAAAGGTGCCCAAGAGTGTGGGAGGAAACTAAAGTACCCGGAGGAAACCCATGCAGGCACAGGGAGAACATACAAACTTTAGGCAGTAAGTGCTGTGATTGGGATTCTAACCGATGGTCCTAGTGCTGCTAGGTGGGTGCTAACCACTAAAGTCTGGTACACCCTAATAGTTTTCTGCTGTGTTAAATAAAAAAATGGCAGCTCCACTGAGCTGTTGTGTTCTAAGAGGGGAACGGCCACCTGCCAGAACACTCCAATAATTGCTCTCAGCCAATGAATGAGTGCTTACAGGAGCCGGTGGGCTGCTGGTTTTCCAGCATGCTTGTCAGACAGAAGCTGGCCAAATGTCACGCGGCGGTCGGTAAGCCTCAGGGAGCGATCCGGGATGAGGCCGCGGCTATTCGTTTCTAGCCGCCCCCTCGCGATCGCTCCCCGGAGCTGAAGAACGGGGAGAGCCGTATGTAAACACGGCTTCCGCGTGCTTCACTGTGGCAGGTGCATCGATCGAGTCATCCCTTTTTATAGGGAGACTCGATCGATGACGTCAGACCTACAGCCACACCCCCCTACAGTTGTAAACACACACTAGATGAACCCTAACTCCTACAGCGCCCCCTGTGGTTAACTCCCAAACTGCAACTGTCATTTTCACAATAAGCAATGCAATTTAAATGCATTTTTTGCTGTGAAAATGACAATGGTCCCAAAAATGTGTCAAAATTGTCCGAAGTGTCCGCCATAATGTCGCAGTCACGAAAAAATCGCTGATCGCCGCCATTAGTAGTAAAAAATAAAAATGTAATAAAACTATCCCCTATTTTGTAAACGCTGTAAATTTTGCGCAAACCAATCGATAAACGCTTATTGCGATTTTTTTACGTATTCTACCTATTTTTGGTAAATAAATATCGGCCTAAACTGAGGAAAAAATAAAATTTTATATATGTTTTTGGGGGATATTTATTATAGCAAAAAGTAAAAAATATTGCATTTTTTTTTCAAAATTGTCGCTCTATTTTTGTTTATAGCGCAAAAAATAAAAACCGCAGAGGTGATCAAATACCGCCAAAAGAAAGCTCTATTTGTGGGAAAAAAAGGACGTCAATTTTGTTTGGGAGCCACGTCGCACGGCCGCGCAATTGTCAGTTAAAGCGACACAGTGCCGAATCGCAAAACCTGGCCTGGGCATTTAGCTGCCTAAAGGTCCGGGGCTTAAGTGGTTAAAGAAAGACAAGTCATTTCTGACCTAAGAATTGTCCCTGATCCAGAGCAAGCATCCACCCAAAGAATACTTCTTTGTGTTAGTGACTCTTAGGACTGATGCACACTGGACATTAAAAACGCCTGTAGTGTAGAATGAGGTTTTTTTTCTGCGTTTTTTGCAGTAGCATTTTTCAGCATTTTAGCAAAACTACACTCCCACTATGGCTTATGGCTCAAAAAAATCGCTGTTATAGCATTTTTACAGATGAAAAACTTCTTCAACCTCACTAGTTCTGGGGCTTTTTCTTAGCCAGAAAACGCCCCTGACAAAAAAAGCTGATAAAAGCCTGTGTGCATGTACACCTAGGATAACATGGCTGCAGAAAAATAACACCTGAAGCCAAAAACAGCAGCTGTACAAACATCCAGTGTGCATGATGCCTTAAGTATTGAAGCCAATCATCGTGAAAACCAGCAAACTTAATTTTTTTTCAATCAACATATTTCTGTCATGACAGCTTTTTCTTTTAAAAGATTGTGACAAGTGGGGTTGGGATCTTAAAGTCAATCTGTATTTTGCCCAAGGTTCAAACCAATGCCCATTTCCTCAGCAGCACATGCTCTACTTTTCTCTTCCCCCTACTCCTTTCATTTTCAGGAGCTAGAAAAATAACTCTGGTAAAGCTTAGAGTTTTGGTAGTTTGGAGCTTACACAGGGTTGATCCCATTTCCTGGAAGTGCCAGGTATTTCTCTGTACTATCAGATGAGCCTGTCTTTCCCTGCACGGGCAAAGCATGGTAAATGCCAAGATTTTGGTACTGGAGCTGCTGCAAGATTGCCACAAAAAATATCAGTTTGGGTGGACTGACATTTTAAAATAAAATCTAAATTGAGCATCTTTACCTCCTTACCGTGTGTTTTTTATTTTTATTTTTTCATATTTTATTTCAAAAGCCCTTTCCAATTTAAATTACATTTTTTTCCCCCAAGCAGTCGGTAGTTTTAAAATGTATACGTTCATGCTGGAAATCCTCCTCCTGCGTATCTTGTGGGGCGTTTCGCCACCCATAATGCCAGTTTAGAGCTGATAGTCTATTAGGATAAAGGATTCTATGAAACGTTGATAATTTTGTCCTTTGTTTACATGCAGCAAGGAGTTATGGGAGAAGACGAGGTAATCAATTTATCTATTTATTTCTAAAGCTGAATTAACAATTGTTCTACTTGATCAATTCTATTTTTTCCCCTCCCTTTCCTTCAATCGAAATTCCCTAGACAAGACTTCTATAAATCGTATGCCTCTATTAACATACAGATTGGTTACTAATAGAATGTTTTATCAACTCTGTTTCTTAAACATTTGATTATACTTTATTTTGTTTCATGTCAAATGGTTTACCTTTGTGATTCTCCATTGTAATGTTGAATTTGTATAGATATATTATGAATTCAGTCTTGATTATCAGTGTATTTACGTATGTGCCATGATTATAGCAGAGTGATGCGAGAGACTGCAGAAATGGGATCTTTTATTATGCTGCTTCTTCCATTAAAATCACAAATAAACGTATTGCTTCCAACAGGGCGTAACTAAAATCCACAGTGACCTGGCACAGATTGTGTTCCTTTTATTTACATAGCATTAACCCTACTCACAGCTCCTATCCAAGTGCATGGAGCAAACGCAGTAGAGTTTATAGTCTAATGCTCTTGAAAAGAACCTGTCGGGTTAGGTACAGTGGATATACAAAGTATACACACCCCTGTTAAAATGTCAGGTTTCGGTGATGTAAAAAATTGAAACAAAGATTAATAATTTCAGAGCTTTTTCCACCTTTTTAATGTGACCTATAAACTGTACAACTCGGTTGAACAACAAACTGAAATCTTTTAGGTGGAGGAAAGTAAAAATATAATCAAAAATAATATGGTTGCTCAAGGGTCCATTCACACAGGGGCGGCACGACTTTGGGGGCGACTCGGCAAGGCGACCTGAAGACTTCAGAGGCGACTTGCAAAATGGCTTCTTTATAGAAGTCAATGCAAGTTGCCTCGAGTCGCCCCCAAAGTCGTACAAGAACCTTTTTCTAAGTCAGAGCGACTTGTGTTGCGCCTATTAGAGCAGAGCAGGACGCAACTTGTCAGGCGGCTGTCGTCCCTGACGAGTCGCCCCTGTGTGAATGGGCTCTAAGTGTGCACATCCTTACACAAATACTTTGTTTAAGCACCTTTTTGATTTTTTTTTTTTTTACAGCACTCAGGTGTTTTTGGGTATGAGTCTATATTATCATGGCACATATTAACGTGTCAATATTTGCCCACTCTTCTTTGCAAAAACACTCTATCTGTCAGTTGAGAGGGTATCCCCTGTGCACAGCCCTCTTCGGATCCCCTCAGATATTCAATAAAATTCAGGTCTGGGCTCTGGCTGGGCCATTCCAAAACTTAAAACCTTTTCTGGTAAAGCCATTCCTTTGTTGATTTGGATGTATGATTTGGGTCGTTGGCATGCTGAAAGATGAAGTTCCTCTTCATGTTCAGCTTTCTAGCAGAGCCTGAAGGTTTTGTGCCAATGTTGACATGTATTTGAAACTGTTTAGAATTCCCTCTACCTTGACTAAGGCGCCTGTTCCAGCTGAAGAAAAATGGCCCCAAAGCATGATGCTGCCACCACCATGCTTCACTGTGTGTATGGTGTTCTTTTGGTGATGTGCAGTGTTTTTACACCAAACGTTTTTTTAGGAATTGTGGCCAAAAAGTCATCAGACCATAACACATTTTTCCACATGTGAAGAATACGGGAGATTGTTGTCACATGTACCACACAGCCAGTACTTGCCAGATATTCCTGCAGCTCCTTTATTGTAGCTGTAGGCCTCTTGGCAGCCTCCTTGACCAGTTTTCTTCTCGTCTTTTCATCAATTTCGGAGGGAGGTCCAGTTCTTGGTAATGTCACTTTTGTGCCATATTTTCTCCACTTGATGACCGTCTTCCCTGTGTTCCATGGTATATCTAATGCCTTGGAAAGTCTTTTGTATCCTTCTGACCTTTTAACAATGAGATCCCTCTGATGCTTTGGAAGCTCTCTGCAGACCATGGCTTTTGCTGAAGGATGCAACAAAGTAAATGTCAAAGTTTATAGGTCAATTATTAAAGGTGGAAACATTTCTGAAATTTGTCATTTTTTTTACATCGCAGAAACCTGACATTTTAGTAGACGCTTCATATCCACTGTATATGGAAGCCGCCATCAAACTTTTTCCCAAAGTATAAATCCAGCACTGAGTGAGTGAGAAACTTGTATTGCGCAACACATGCAAACTGAATCGCCTCTGGGCGCTTGGTATCCATTCCCTGGGCCCTCAGAAGAGATGGGTCTTGATCTTTCTCCTGAAGGCCAGGTGGTTTACCTCCAATCGGATGGTGGTTGGTAGAGCGTTCCATAGTCTGGGTCCTTGGACCGCAAATCTTCGTTCTCCTTTGGACTTGTATCTGGCTTCGGGTATCTGGAGTAGATTTTGGTTGGTGGATCGCAGAATGCGATTGGTGTTGTGAGCTTTTAGTTTCTCGCATAGATATTGGGGCGCATTTCCCAGAATACACTTATGCGTTAGACAGAGTGCTTTGAAAGTAATTCTGTCTTTTATGGGCAACCAATGAAGGGATCTCAACGAAGGCGAGATTGATTCCCATGTTTTTTTTCCAGTCACAAGTCGAGCGCTGTCATCCCTGTCCATGCATTACCACTTGGTGAGTCATTGGCCTTGAACAAGCTTTATCAGTACAGTTTTTCTGCTTGCACAGGCCTAACCCAACCAGCAATAGCGGCTCCCACAGTTTTTTTTTTTTGATGAATTGGTTTCAACCAATCATAAATAAATCCCCAGAAATTTGGTTTGTTCAATAAAGTAATGGTGATCTGAATAGAAATGTATCCACCCTCCCCCCAACTAACCTACCATTCAAATCTCTGATAGCAGATCGGTTAAAGATGACCAATTGATGGTATAGGCAAAGCCACGGGTTTAGCCACACTGCGAATCCCAGCAGTAAGAATCTACTGATGCCTGCGGCTGGGATTGACCGCTGTGTGCGCATGGCAGTGGCCGCCAAACTCGTACACTGCAATGTTGGCCGACAGCTGCAGCTATTGGTGAATGTTTCCACAACCAGCAATCACCCCTTTGAGTGCATTCACATGTGATCACCACAGGTAATCACTGGCTGTGCGAACCTTCATGAATAGCAGTGGCTGATGACGGCCTGTAACTGCACTGTACAGGCTTAGTGGCTGATGCATTTTAGCCACGCTGCGAATCCCAGCGGCAACAATCTACTGATTCCTGTGGGCTGCGTTGACAGCCATGTAAAGTGTACAAGTTTGGCAACTGTTGCTATCGGTACACAGCTGTCAATCCCGGCCACAGTGATCAGTGTATAAATGCGGCTAGGATTCGCAGGCTGAATACATGTGCATAATGAGCTTTTAATTGATTTAGACTCTGTTGCTTCTGATCGAACAAATATCTGCTGTGTGTTGGTGAACCATTTGGAATTCAGATTGATTTAAATATTATCGTTTTTTTAACCGTTTTACTTTTATGGTGAAATTATCATACTTTCTATTTTAATATTGTTAGCCCATCAAGTGTAGGACAGTACTGTGTGTGTTGTACAGTGCGATATTTTAAAGGGGTGGTTCACCCTAAAAACTACTTTTTTTTAATTTTTTTTTATTAGACTGGCCCCCCACATTACAATACGATTAAGGCTATTTTTTTTTTTTTTGATGCTGTACATACCTTTGTACAGCATATTCACCCGTGGCATCCGGCTTGCGAGTCCCGCGGGAGTGGGCGTTCCTCACATGTCTGTGATTGACATTTTGACCAAAAACGAGCTCCCCCCGTCGCATAAGGCGCGTCACGATTGGCGCGTCACGATTGGCGAAAGGAGCCGAACGGCGATGCGCAGTATAGCACCGACTCGCCTTTCGCCAACCGTGACGTGGCTTACGCGACGGGGGGAGCTCGTTTTTGGTCAAAATGTCAATTGCAGACATGTGAGGAACGCCCACTCCTGCAGGACTCGCAACCCCGAATGCAACGGGTGAATATGCTGTACAAAGGTATGTACAGCATCAAAAAAAAAATAATGGCCTTAATCGTATTGTAATGTGGGGGGAGGCAGTCTAATAAAAAAAAGTAGTTTTTAGGGTGAACCACCCCTTTGTAATCGTAAATTGCTTCTTTGCAATTGTACCTAAAACCAGCCATAGATGTAGCACTTTTTTTTCCTGCAACCACGGGTTGCAAGAATGAAAATCACTAGATTCCCTCATCAACACAGTCGTTGATGGGGAAACCCCTCCTACAGAGCTGTCCCTGCCGGGAGAACAGCCGCTGGCAATAATCGCATGTAAGATCCGACAGGCTGGTTGTGTACCCAAGTTGATCAAGTCCATACATGGTTTAAATCTCAGCCGGTCGCTGCTGCCCTGGCCGAGATTCAAACAGTCCATGGCCAGCTTAAATTGATCACATGATTGCGCTAGAGAGATGGGAGCATACATAGTAATACCTTGGATTGGGAGCAACACGGATAACGAGCAGTTCGCAATACAAGCTTATTGTTTTAGAAAAGCCTGACGTGGTTTGTGAGTGTTGTCTCGCAAACGAGCAGGATTGAAGCCTCTGGTGTGCAGTACCACATTTGGCTAGAGGTGCGGGGGCGCCGGTGACACTCTGAGTCACTCGTGTGCACTCAGAAATACTTAAACACTCGGTTCCTGAGTGTTTTTGAGCCTCCAATAGTTTTGAGTGCATCCAAGCGGTCTCTGGGTATTTCTGTGTCTCTCTGGCGCCCCCCACCTCTGGCCACATGCTCCACTGCATACAACAGAAGTCAATGTGGAACAAATTGTCTTTGTTTCCCATTGACTTCTATGGGGAAACATGCTTTGATATGCAAGTGCTTTGGATTACAAAGATTATGCTCATAATCCAAGGTTCCACTCTGTGTGTGTGATTATATATTTATATATATATGTGTATATATATATATATATATATGTGTATATATATATATATATATTAATATTAGGGCTGTGCAAATTAACTTTTAATTAATCGATTAATCTTTAATTTTTTTGATCGATCAAAATTCTTTTGATTAGTACTCACCTCTCCGCTGGCTTCAGGGAGTTCCGCCGGAGATCCAGTTACGGACCCCGGCGGGGCTTGCTGTGTTTTTTTTAATAATTGATTAATCGAACAAAAAAATGTTGAAGTAACAGCCCTAATATATATATATATATATATATATATATATATATATATATATATATATATATATAATGTGTGTGTATACCGCACACTTTTTTTAGGGGGAAAATAATGGGTGCGTGCGCTATACGCCGATGGCATACCTCGGAGGGGGACAAGCGCCTGCCGGAAATCAACAAGCCATCATCTCCTCTCGGTTCTCACTCGACTGTCACGTCACCCATGCACAGTCCCGCCTCCGCCACCAGCATTGGACCAGTGTTCTGTCTGTCACAGTAGATGGTCCAATGGCGGAGGCGGGACTGTGCGTGTGTGACGTGAGAGCCGAGTGGAGATGACGGCTCGGTGATTTCCGGCGGGCGCTCGTTCCCCTCAGAGGTATGCCATAGGTACGCGCTAGAGTCTCGGCCAGCGCTGCCGCTCTGCCCACGTTTAAGGGTTTCCTCACCCTCCCCTTCACCACAGAATGAGAATGCTGAACATTTGGGTATAGAAGCCCCAAGCCGCGCTACAGGTGTCGGGTAAAAGAAATTCTGCTTTATTTTTTGTGACATCATGAAAGTCTAGATGGGAGAATAAGAAGTAATTTTAAGAATTCATAAAAAGTTTGTGTCTAATGTTAAATAGTGATTATAAATAACTGTAACTAGTTTTTCCAGAAAATTCCCTCTTAAAATTGGGGTGCGCGTTATACGCCGATAAATACTATGTATGTGTGTGTGTGTATGAGAGATATAGAGAGAGATATATATCCACCTTAAGGTTGTGATTGTAGAACACAATGATTGTGCACTTTCCTTACCATAGTTTGTTTTAGATGTCCTCAGCAACAGTTCATAGAAAGGCCTGATCCCTTTGCTGTACAACAGTTCAACGAACCGCAGAAACCACAATGTCTGATGTCTTGCTATTGTGGGATTGCTATTCCAGGCCCCACTTGCAGGCTGTGTGCTTATAACACCTTCTGGGTTGTAAATTTAGCAGAACATGTTTTTGTGACATTAAGCATTTGCTAGGGAAGACATTCTTGTTTGGCAACCCCAGTGCAGCTGGTTAGTCGCTTCCAGCCAGGGTGTACGTTGTGGGGTCAGGGATTTGTGAAATTCTAGCCCCACCTGCTTCAGCTAAAGCTGCCCAACAAATGGCTACATAAAATACTTGTCCTAAGTTCGGATGAGTGCAACGCTTCAAATTCTTCTCTTACTTTTACTTCAGCTTTGGCTGTTGGAATCCTTTGGAAGTGTTTTATTTTCAGTGGAAGAAAGTTGCATCTGGTTTTACGTCTAAAATAATTTCCCAATTCAACCAGTGTATTAAAATCTTTATCGCAAGTTACTACGCAATGTTGAACATTAACAGCCTTGCAGTGTACCGGCTTGTGAGGGCAGCTGAGGGCACCATGTGTATTTTGTTGGTAGCATTCTTCTAGTAGAACAATTTTAAAGAGCGTTTTTTATTTTAAGAGTTTTTAAATCCGTGACCAATTCTCAACAAAGCCAATGGACACTCTATTCTCTAATCGAACTCTGCAGGAAGCATTCTAATCTTGTCACAAGTTCTTAGGGAGAACGTTTTCTTGTATGGATTCCTCTCCAGGCATGAAATTGAAACTCAAGTTACATGAAATGGCACACTGCTAATGTACCATAAACATGTATTGAGGTCAAAATGCAAAAGTGGTCACATGAGAAAGTTAAGACGGCACAGAGAAAAATTGATCAAAACTGGAGCAGCCAGAATCTAGAGCAGTTGTGCTTGGCAACTAATCGGTTTCCGTCTTCCATTTTCAAAACCTAAAATAACAAACTGAAAAGGCTGATTTCTTGAGATTCTGTCTGCGGTCTTTATAACCCCCCGCCCCCTCATAATATCCATCCACATTTCCTAACCCAAGGCACCCCTTTCTCAAGGTGATAGCAGGGCGACTGATCTACTATCATTCTGGCCCCATGGCCCTTTTTCATGTGACCACATTTGTATTTTGACCCCAATACAGTGTTTAGATACATGGCTATTTCTTGCAATTGAGCTAAATACTGTCACCATTAGCCAAGCCATCCCAGCATTGAGCGTATGGGTACAATGCTGGCGGTATTGGATGTTTATTACTGTTTCAGTGGTACTGGTAATTTTGAGGGACTGACTGGGTTGGGTATGAAGATTGCAAGGTCTGACTTTTAGACTCCATGCAGACTGGGCTTTAAAAAACGCCAGTTCCCTTGGCATGAAAAAAAAACCACTTGTATAGAGTTTTTTTGTACACAGTTTAGGTAAGTTTAGCATTTTTTTTTTTTCTGCCAGAAAGCTCCAATCAAAAATGCAATGTTTTTTTTCCACCTTAATGCATCCTATGCACCAAGATGAAAATATACCTTGCACTCTCGGGCCCCCTAGCCCCCCTGTTTTACTTATCTGAGCCACAAAACTCCTTCTGCTCGATCCCGCAATGGTTTCCCCCAGCTTGAGGGGGCTCCTTATTGGCGATTGATAGTAGCCATTGGCTCCCGCTGCTGTCAATCAAATCAATGATGCGGTGCGCCAGGGGGCGAGGCAAAATGATAGTCGACGGCTATGGCCACCGACTGTATAACTGGAGCGTGCCTGCAAGCTAACCCCCTTGGGAGAGCGCTTCCCAGAACTGGGGTTAGCTGTTGTAGGGAGGAGCCGAGACAGCCGCCGAGGGACCCCAGAAGACCAGGATCGGGGCCACTCTGTGCAAAACAAGCTGCACAGTGGAGGTAAGTATGGTATGTTTGTCATTTAAAAAAAAAATACCTTTACAAGCCCTTTAAAATATGCCTCTAATTGTACTATAGTGCTTGGACACATAGGATAACATAGTTTTACTTCTACAGTAAAGCACAAAACTGTATAAGCAGTGATTTTTTAAGCCAATGTGCATGGTGCCTTTCTGACTTTCCAACCTGAATGCTTGTTCCAGGTCATAGACCTACAGTAGAAGGTATTGAAATAAAAGTCACTTGGGCAATTGGTTTCCTTTTTTAAAGTGGGCAACCAGAGACATATTTATCTCCCAACAGCTTTGTTAGAAGGCGACGTTTTTTCAATGTCCTATATTTGCTTCCAAAAGCTTTCAGTCGAGGTCAAAATGGTCTCTGCACTAGGCACACTTTGCATGGTTATTATTATTATTATACAGGATTTATATAGCGCCAACAGTTTGCGCAGGGCTTTACAACATCAGGGGGGAAAGTACAGTTACAATACAATTCAATTCAATACAGGAAGGATCAGAGGGCCCTGCTGGTTATGCTTGTTAGGCCTCGTACACACGATCGGTTAACCAGAGGACAACGGTCTGATGGACCGTTTTCATCGGTCAAAACCGATCGTGTGTGGGCCCCATAGGTTATTTAACCATCGGTTAAAAAAAGCCAACTTGTTTTAAATTTAAAAATCCAGACATGCTCAGAATCAAGTCGACGCATGCTTGGAAGCATTGAACTTCATTTTTTTTTCAGCACGTCGTCGTGTTTTACGTCACCGCGTTCTGATACGATCGGTTATTTAAACGATGGTGTGTGGGCGCGATGGACCATGAGTCAGCTTCATCGGTTAACCGATGACAACGGTCCTTCAGACCGTTCTCATCGGATGGACTGATCGAGTGTACGAGGCTTTACACTGCCTACGTTGACCTTACGGTTCAGTCCATTGGTAGGATGGCCTCCATTAAGACGTCCAGTATGGCTGGAGTGCATCCTTTTTTTTTTTTTTTTTTTTTTTTCAGTGACTCAACTAGCACCTAGGGTGACGCTATGATGGCTCTCAAAGCTTAGACGGGGAAGGGGTTATTGAAGAGATTTGCTTGGTGTGTCCTCAAAGAAAATTATTTTCTGTTATTGTTTACCAAAGCCTATTTCCTCCTTTTAATCAAGCAGTTCAAAGTTCCATGCAAACATCTGATGGTGTTTAATATCTTGTTAAAATTATATCTTGGCATTTATTAGAATGCTGACTGCTTCAACCCCACACCATTGGGAAGCTATGATTTATGGCCGCCTTTGTAGTAAAAGCGTCCCTTTTGATTTAGTGTAATGGAGATTTCAGGTGAAATGTAATTGAAAGCTGTAAAACTGGGTTCTGCTGTTGCATTTTCTTAAGTGGTTCATTAACCTTTTCCAGGAGTGATGTGTAATGTATTGCTCACTACAGCATGTGAGCAATAGAACCCTTTGCTGCTTTTAGTCTCTTGTATCTATTTGTACTCTGGACAGACTGTTTTTTAATTACCTTTTTTAAGTACCTGAACTTTCGTCTTGATCAAATACTTTTCTCTAACTATAGTCCTACTTAAAACTATTAGTATGGAAATTGAAGTGAAGATATTGAAATCCTACCCAAGTATTACATTTTTTGTAATAGGTTATTGTTTGAATACCCTAGGCGTGTTTATCCAAGCCTGTGACTAATGCTCAGATCTTTATACTTTTACATTTTATTGTACAATATTTATTACAGGTACTTGTATAGCGTTGTGAATTTATGCAGCGCTCTACATATATATTGAATATTCACATCAGTCTCTGTCCTCAAGGAGCTTACAATCTAACTCACATTTATACATACTAGGGCCAATTTAGACAGGAGCCAATTAACCTACCAGCATGTCTTTTGTAGTGTAGGAGGAAACTGAAATACCCAGAGAAAACCCATGCATGCTCAGGGAGAACATACAAACTCCAGGCAGTAAGTGCCATGGTTGGGATTCGAACCAACGACCCTAGTACTGCTGGTTGAAGTGCTACCACTTAGCCACGTTGCTGTCAGTACGGCTTTCTTTTCCAGCAGTCTAAGACCCCTTCCCCAAAGGGTTTCCGATCAGATCCGCCTGTCCGTTTTTTTAGGTGGACCTGAACGGATGCTCCATTCAGCCCTATGGAGTGGTGGATGTCAGCAGTGACATGTCCACTGACACCCGTCGCTATCCGGTCTGTGAAATCGAGATGGATGGAGGCCCTATTTTCCATCCATCTGGCAGATGGGATCGGATGAAAACAGGCGATCTGTTTTCATCCCATCCTTTTGGGGTTCTGATAGGTCTGTCTTGGCACAGTGAGCGGAGATGGACCGGTCATCCACCTGCTTAACGGGGATCAGCGGAGCAGAGTCCGCCGGGCAGATCGCCCGCGTGAAAGGACCCCAATGGTGTAGCCTGTTTTCATATTTCTGCTTGGTTTTTGGTGTTTTGGTTGGTAATGACATGATCTTTTTTGCATATTAATGAACAGTGGTACATTAAAGTACCACCAAAAAAAACAAGCTTTAGCTACATATTTATACTCCTTTTGATTTTTTAAGCAGCAACAGTAAGGCCCCTTTCAGATGTACAGATCCCGTGAGGATCCGTACCTTTCTTATGCGCTTGCTCAGCGGGGATCGCTCCGTTGATCCCCGCTGAGCCGGCAGATGACAGGGCGGTCCCTGCACACTGTGCAAAGACCGCCCTGTCAGATCTCTGCTCTCCCCTATGGGGGGGGGGGGGGTCAGATGAACACAGACCCGTCTGTCCTTGTTCACCCGATCCGCAGGTGGATGGAAAAATAGGATTTTCCTCCGTCTGCAGAATCGGAGCATAGCGAACATCCGCTGACACCCGCTATCCCATAGGGATACATTTATGTCCCTTTTTCATCTGTAAACGGATGGATGAAAATACGGACATACGGTCCGCTGGTGTGAAAGGGCCCTTAATCGTGAAAACTCATGTTCAGTTTTTCTTGTGTACCTGAAATTCTTTTTGGAATCCTGGGCTTTCTGTAAAGGGTGATCAACAGAAACACTGTGTTGCTGAATGTGTAGCAGCGTTGTTGACCCTTCAAAAAGTTTTGGCATTGCACTGTTCCATCACCACACTGGCTCCCACACCCCAGACTAGTTGTTGGCTTGGAGATTTAGCCAATACTGCCTCCAATGCAGCTATATCGGCATTCCCCACCAACTGGTCAGAGAGTAAAAACAGTGTAAGTAAAATTGGTGGTTACATGAACACTGCACATTTTTTAAAAATATTAATATCAAAAAATATATATTTTTGTAAAAGCTATTGCTCATTTGAACGGTCATATACTTGCCATCTACCGTAAAGGGTTTCCTTGCTTTTCTGAGGTTTTTACTTGTGTGGCAACCTCAATTCATAGTGATCGGCTCATATTTATTTATTTTTAAGTCAAATGTTTGTTTGAAAAAAAATGACTATGATGACATTGAGCATCCTGATATTTCATAGATCTACATTGGATGGACCTAATCAGCCTATGCAAACTGGATGTTTCTTGGTGGCAACCTCATCACTTTTCCTTGTTTTTTGCCAGGTCGCTCCTCCCTGTTCCCAATCGATGACGGCTTGCTTGATGATGGCCATAATGACCAAGTGGGCGTTCTAAATTCTCCAAACTGCTATTCTGGACATCAGAATGGGGAGAGAATTGAGCGTTTCTCGAGGAAAGTATTTGTCGGTGGCCTTCCACCTGATATCGATGAGGGTAAGTCAGCTGGCGGAATATGTTGTTCATTATACCAGTACACTGGGGGTCATTCTGATGGGACTATCACAAAATGTTAATTTAATATTATTAAAGTGCAAGTCTGCTAAAAAATATATATATATTTCCCTAAGCAATTTCACCTTTTGATATCTTGGCTCCTGAGTATTGCTGTAGCTTTAAAGCAGGATTTTAAAGGCCCCTTTCACGGTGGAGATTTTGTAGCAGCTACATAATTGTTCTACTTTCCCTTCTTGTTGCTAGGAAAATATGAATTGCGAACAGTGGTTTGTAACTCAGGCACTGAGAGACTGATTTTTTTTATTTTTTCCAGCATTTGAGGCTAGAGACAGAATTGCCAGTAGCCTTTGTTCTGCAATGCATTTGCAGATGGCCATGGCACATGGTGCTGAGAAATGTAGTCTGATAGAGCAGCAACTCTTTAGCCAACTACAAATAAAAAAAAAGCAGAGATTTGTTTCTGCTACAAAATTATTAGTGTAACATGGCCTTAAAGTGGCGTTCCGCCTTTTTTTTTTTTTTTTTTTTAAGTCCGCAGCTACAAATTCTGCAGCTGCTGACTTTTAAAATAAGGACACTTGCCTGTCCAGGGCGCCCGCGATGTCGGCACCCTCGGCTCTTAGGTGCTGCCGCCGCCGTCTTTAGTAAGGGAATACGGACGTGAAGCCTTGCGGATTTACTTCCTGGTTCCCTACTGCACATGCGTGTGTCGCGCTGCACGATCCCGCTAGTCCTTGCTGTCTTCTGGGACCTCTGTGTCTCCCAGAAGACATGGGGGGGGGGCGGAGGAGGCACCAGATGTGGCATAGATAGCCGCGGGTGGCTTGGCTATCTATGCCTGGAAGTGGCGACAAATACTTGTATTACACAGGTATCTGCTCCCCCCCTGAAAGGTGTCAAATGTGACACCGGACGGGAAGAGGATTCCGAAAAGCGGAAGTTAAATTTTTGGGTGGAATTCTGCTTTAAGAAAACTATAAATCATTGTTTGGGTAGTACAATGGGAGTGCTCCCACATTCCACATACTTTTTTTGTAAACGGAAAAAACTCCATGCTGGCCAATGCTGTATCCTGGCCTAGGGCAGCACTTTGCAGGGGGGCAGCACAGAAAGAGTAAGGGAGGGTTATAGCCCCTGTCAGTTTATTTTTTACGATCCCTGTTCCATTGTAGAGATTTCCCTTCACTTCCTGCCCCATATCCAAACAGCAAGTGAGAGGAAATATATGCAAATTAAGGGAATCCATTGCCCCCCCCAGGCCATCAGAACTAGTGTCCCCATTCGGAAGTTTCAGGGCGGGTCTTAAACGGCAATGGGTGTGGCCTTGACAGAAAGGGGTGGGTCATATTTAAACTAGGGGGTGCGCGAGTTTAGTCAGGCCTAGGGCAGCACAAAACCTAAATACACTACAGAGGCTGGCCATACCTTTATACTATTCTCTTGTACAATTTCCCTGGCCCTTGCACTACATAGTTTAAGGTAAATCCAAAGGGAATTGAATAAGAAAATTTGTATAATGTATGGCCAGTCTTGCTGTACTAGTGTCAGGCCAATGAAATTCGTCATCTGCAATAGAAAACCATTGTATTTGTTGCATTGTAATACCAGAATTGATCAGAAGAGGACACTGCAGGCAAAATCCTAATTTGCAGATCTCCCAAAATCCCTTGACTTTGTGTTGAACAGTATGGTATTACCATGCTGGATTTTCCATGGGGATCCAGCTGGGACTTTTTATATTTCCCATCATAAGCTTCCCACCCCAAGAAAAAAAAAATAGAACCTCCAGTGATGGAAGTAGTGACATTTTCCCCAACCCGCTACCATCTATCGCTGGCAATTATACTGATGTCAGCAAGCTGCCCAATATAGGTTTTGCAGACTATAGTGTCCTGTGTTGGGTCAATGTGAATGTTTCGTAAGTATGTTGGAGTAGAATGTACCATTTTTAACTGTCTATTTAGAAAAATTTACAGGCATTTATTGGCATGTCATTAGTGATGATCTGAAGATTGTATAGATTTTTAAAGCTTTTAATAAGGATGTAGTGACCTGTTTTCTGTTTGAAAGATCCCTGCATCTTTGTCACCACCTGCAGTTTCTACAATAGAAGCCTTGTTAAATTCAATAATAGGTTAGAGTCTGAAATAACAAAAGCTTTTTTTTTTCTCCCCATCTGTGTTTGTTCAGACGAGATCACTGCCAGTTTCCGTCGCTTTGGCCCCCTGGTGGTAGACTGGCCACACAAGGCAGAAAGCAAATCTTACTTTCCACCAAAAGGTAAGTTAGTTGGATGACAATCATTTGTCTACTCTGCAGATGATGTAGGGACTTCACTGAATGCTCTGCAAAAATATGCTTTTATCTGAATTTCTAAATCTAATTTTAAAATTTTAATCTAGAGCTAATAAATATGTAGTCATGGGGAACTTCCAAAGAACTGGTTAAACCATTCTTTATTTCATCTTGTAAAGGCATCTCCTATTAAATAAGAATTAAAGAGGCTTAGATATAGCATTCCAGCATATATTCTAAGGTTGATGATGATTTTTTATTTATTTTCCAATGCAAGTCCATAGCACTGTCAAGGGTTATTTCACACCAGATGCACTGGGCAACCTTGCCTAGGACAAGGCAGAAAGCCTTGTTCAATATTAGGTCAGTTCACCATCCACCACTGTAGGCAATAGAACAAAATGTCACCAGTAACATTTCAGTAAAGTTCTTTTATACAATGTGCCAGGATCAGCACATTGCCACAGTTTCTTCCCGGCATCGTGCATTTTCAGCGTGGTTTGCTGGCATTAATGAGCTCAAAATGTTTACTGCTGCAAACATCCAAATGTGTACAGAAAACAGTCCTATCTTCTAAATTCCACAACTTGTCATTGGGTGTTTTTAAATTGAACACCGCTTCACTGAACCTACCCCTTCTCACCCCTGATAAGTCTAGAGCAGTGGTTCTCAACCTCTCTAGTGCTGTGACCTCTTGATAACATTTCTTAAGTTGTGGGGACCCCTAACAGTAAAATTAATTTCATAGTGTGGATTGTCGGCACCCAAAGCAAGACAAGTAATTTGCGGCCCTATCAACGGACATTTAGCGCTCCCCGAGTCCCTTCCACTCATACAGTATTGAACCCCCTTATGGTACATTTTAGATTGTACCACTTTTTGTTCGCATTTCTTTCCTTTTTACCCCTCTCTCTCTCTCTCCCCTAAATATTGTTTTTGTTTTTTTTCCATCCCTCTCTAGCCGTCTTTCTTATTCTTTCTCTCCCTTTCTTTGTTCCTTCCCCTCTTTTCCTCTCCCTTCCATGTATTCTCTATTTTTAATCCTTGGCGGGCGGGGAGTTGGGATCAGTGGCAGTGCTGGCGGGGGGGTTGGGATCAGTGGCAGTGCTGGCGGGGGGGTTGGGATCAGTGGCAGTGCTGGCGGGGGGGTTGGGATCAGTGGCAGTGCTGGCGGGGGGGGTTGGGATCAGTGGCAGTGCTGGCGGGGGGGTTGGGATCAGTGGCAGTGCTGGCGGGGGGGTTGGGATCAGTGGCAGTGCTGGCGGGGAGTTGGGATCAGTGGCAGTGCTGGTGGGGAGTTCTGGTCAGCCAACTTAGGTGCTCTTGATCAAGGTCATCTGCTAATCTGAGAACTGTAGTGGGGACTTTTAATGGCAACTATAATCGTAGGTAGTGTTACTCACTGTGTCTCCGACTTTGTGGTGTCTCGTAGCAGTGACACCTATGCCGAAATCGGGAGGGTCTCCTCCAGCCCCTCCCACCTCAAATTCCTCAGCAGTCAGCTGACCTCTGGTCTCCCCCCCTGCCATGCTGTGAACGAAATGACCGGCTTCAAAGTGGCTTAGTGGGCGGCCTCCAGGGAAAGCCTTGCTGGTCGGCCGCAAAAAAAACTGGGAGAGCAGTGCGGGCTTCAGAAACGGCTCAAGATTCCGTGACCCCTGGCAAATCGTCATTCAACCCACGAGGTGGTCCCGACCCCCAGGTTGAGAACCACTGGTCTAGAGAGAGCAATTGCTAAAACCTTTTGCAGGTTCAAAAAGTAGTTTCGGAGCTGTAACGGAAATTCACACTTTGCTAACTATTTTCCTTGCAAAATATAAAAAAATATGCTCATTAATTATGAAATATGCACTTTGGGGGTAAATTCAGGGGGGGGGGGGGGAATAGTGTGCCCGATGGCAACTTCCTTGGTTATATAATTATAGTAAAGCTCCTTTTTTTTTTTTTTTTTTTTTTTTTTTTTTTTATATAGATTTATTTTATTTATTTTAAACAAGGTATCCAAGCAGGGTTGGTCTGCAGAGAGTTGATCCTAGGTGCAAACCCCACCACAGCTTTATTTTCATCCTAGAAAGTTCTCCTGTGTTTTGCATCCAGGAGAAGCCCATTGATGTGGCTGTGTGACAGTATTTGAATAATCTGTGCAAACCTGCAGTCGGCTGGCTTACTGCTTATTTTGAGCTCTCAAGTTAAAAATAACCAATCCATGTTGCCTTTTCAAGCTGCTGCATACTGGACAGCTGCAGAGTCTGTAGAACTCTGACCAGTGAAGACATTCAGCTCAGCCTTAGGGACTCATAACATTGAAGAATTTTTTAGTAGAATAACTGATATTTATTGTAAGGCTTCAATTCCACTGGCGTTTTTACAGCCACTTGTGTTAGCCTTTTTTACAGCTTAAAAACGCCTGTCCATGTTTATTTTGTAAAAAAAAAAAAAAAAATTTGTTTTTTTGTGAGCTGGAGCTCAAAAAAGCCGCGGTAGCGTTCTTGAGCGTTTTCGCGCGTTTTTGAGCGTTTTTTAACGTCTGGCGTTTTTACAGCTCTACTCTGGAGCTTCAGAACGCCCTGGTCCCGCGTTTTTTTTACAGCTCAAAAACGCCTATGCCATTTGCAGCTCAAAAACGCCTATGTGGGCATGATGCCATAGAATAACATGGACAGGCGTTTTTAAGCTGTAAAAAACGCTCAGAAAAGTGGCTGTAAAAACGTCAGTGGAAATGAAGCCTAATAGTTTTTTAGTTAAGTACAAAGGTGACCTAAACTCAGTTTTAGATTGTTGTGCCAATATGCATTATTGGGGCTTCTTTATAATAAGTAAAAAAAAGGAGAGGAAAAACACCATTGCTTATAGTCACCAATCGGCTCTGCGTGTTTTCTAACTTGCCCTTGAAACCTCGGAATCCTTAACTCCTGCATCTTGCCTAGATCCAGATTCTTGGTATAAAACACATTGGTAATTGATCGGCAAAACCAACTTAACTTGACCTGGAAAAAAAGTTGTGGTCTGATAATGGGTCCATTGTGTACCATTGGACATAATGCACGTTGACGGAGTACGTGCAACAGTGCAACGTTCTGAATTTTCTCTAATTATTATGACTGTGGCACAGCTTGGTGTGTCCTCCCAAAGCATTTGCACATTTCATAGTGGAGTATAAGCATGCCTGTCCTGCCTGCATCCCATAGTGCAGTACAAAGTTCCTACACAATATATTGGTAGACCTAGGTTTTGCCTTTGAAAAGATTGTGGTGAGTTTTCAGGAAGGCTGTGGGCTGCACTGGTAAAATTAAAAGGTTTAGGCACTTTTCAGAAGTATATGGTTTTAGTTCTCACATGTTCACTCAACTTCACCAGAGACTTCCATAAATTAGACAGCCCAATTTTTACTATGGCACCCTTGAGTGTATTTTTAATAAAAAAAAAATTCATAAAACATTTTATTAAATGTTTTCGAAAGATGTACCACATACAATTACGGTATAAAATGCCACATACATTGCACAATCATGTAGATGGAAGATGAGAAACCAGGCAAGAAATTAACAATATCTGCCATAGGGTAGGAGTAGGGTTTCATACCAAGAAGACCACACAGAAGTATATGGCAAACGTCTACAAAGCTAAAGAACATTTGACCCGTATTACTGAGAGAAATACCTAATATAGATAAGAATGACCACTACATAAAGTTAAGTACAGTGGAACCTCAGATTGCAAGTAACGTGGTTAACGAGCACTTCACAATACGAGCACTGTATTTAAAACAATCCTGACTCAGTTTGTGAGTGTTGTCTCACTAAACGAGCAGGATTCAAGCCAAAGTGGTGTGCAATACCGCATCTGGCCTGAGGTGGGGGGGAAATGCTCGGAAAACTTTCGTCAAAACTCTTCCCAAGCCTTTCTGAGGTTTTCAGAGTTCAGCCGAGCTGTCTTTGGGGCTTTCTGGGGCTCCCCACCTCTGGCCACATGCAGTATTGCATGTCATTGAAGTCAATGCAGAACTAATTATTTTTGTTTCCATTGACTTCTATGGGGAAACTCGCTTTGTAATGCGAGTACTTTGGGTTACGAGCATTCTCCTGGAATGGATTATGCTTGCAATCCGAGAATCCACTGTACCTGAATAAAATGAGTAGCTATCTCCGGTCCTTCTCAATTCTGTTACTTGCGCTCACCAGTGCTGAGCCAAAGGGGGGGGGGCAAAGTAAAGAGAAACAAAGGGCGGAGAGGGGAAGCATAGAGCAAAAGATAAAGAATGGGAGAGGGAGTGGTATCGCCACCAACTGCCCTCTCCATCCATCTTTGCTGAGTGTACGTAGGGATACTTGAGGGTTTTTTTTTTTTTTTTTCAGTGTGTATTGGCTATTGGGGACAAATCAAGCTTTGTTGCTGAGACAGACATTAAAGTGTTTGTTACCGTAAAAAAATTAAAACATTTATCCTGTTCATTTAAAGCATGAATTGCTTGTTCTGTGTCATTTTGCCCTTTGTAACTCCTGAAATACCTGGCTGATCCTGCCTGGTTCTGCCCTCCCCCCTGTTTACTGACCACGGTTTATCATGGCTGCTGAGCCCTGACACCGTGGTCAGTTTACGTGCCTCTGGCATCCGCAGCTCTCTGTCCTCTGTCCTTTCCTCCTGTCCTCTCCCCCATCCCTCCCCTGTCTGTCAGCTCTGTGTAAGTGCCCTCCCCTCCTGCTGCTAATGAAGTTGCATTTAAAGTTTCACACTATCCTCTGTTTAATAATGCTGTGTGCCCCTATAAAACTAAGCCATTCTATACCTGATTTCAGAGCGGCACTCACGTAACCGACCTCTCTCCTCCTGACTGACATCAGCAGGGGGTTTCTCAGCCCCACCCGCTGCAGCTCTCGGGTCGAGAGAGGCGGGCAGTCACGTGAGCGCCGAGCAGCGCTCTGAAATCAGGTATATAACAGCTTATTTTTATAAGGCACAGACACTGGGGCACAAAGATTATTAAGCAATGGGGATGGTATGAATTGATTATAGTGGCTTAACCACTTTAATGAACATGTTGGTGCTATATAAATAAAACATTTTTTTAAAGCAACACAAGCTATATATACTGATTGTTTTGTATGTGATGCATATAGGCTCTCCCTTTTTTGTGGTTTATGGGTGCATTACTACTTTTCCTAAGATTGTATGTTTTTCTCCTTCGCTGCAGGTTACGCGTTTCTTCTCTTTCAAGAAGAAAGTTCAGTTCAGGCTCTAATTGAAGCCTGCATTGAAGAAGACTCTAAACTCTATCTGTGTGTTTCTAGCCCAACTATCAAAGACAAGCCTGTAAGTAGACATTGAGTATCATTGCCTGTACAGATTCTTAGGGGTTGATTTACTAAAGGCAAATAGACTGTGCACTTTGCAAAAAAAATATGTACTGTATATAGAGGACCATTTTGATTACCACTGTTTTACACCATATCGGTCATAGTTTATTGCGTTTCATGGAGCATTGTAGAAGGTGATTGCTGACGTGTATGGTCTATGTTTTGCTGACATTAATTCTTTTGTATGGTCTGTATACATCTATATCATGAAATCATATTTAAAAAAAATGCAATAATACCCTTGTGAAGGGCAGGACAAGCACCAAGGAAGATTGTTTCCATTTAATAGGGCTTAAAAAGCACCAATAATGATGGCAATGTGTCAGTTATAAACCCTTGTTTACCCTGGACGTAGGGCATATCCCCCAACAGAGGTTCAATAATGGGGCCACTGTTGGTGATAACCTGACAGGGGTTCTAATACTTCTCCCACTACATCTAAAACAGAAATTAACAAATTATAATATTTTATTCCATATGCACTTTGAGACGCTTAGACTTAAGCCTCGTACACACGATCGGGCTTCTAACCAACTTTTCCGTGGATTTTGGTCCGAAGGGCTTTGGCCGTGAACTTGTTCTGCATACACAAGGCGCAACATTTTTTAGCCAAGATTCACGAAACCATGTGGTTTTTCAGCTCTTTATCGCCAACCTTTGGGCAACTTCTGCTATTTTCTGATGTTTAGCATTAGTTCCGAGGTATGTTTGTTTGCGTACACACAATCGGATAAACTGACTTGACGGATTTGTTGCCCAACAGTTGGTGAGCATGAACAGCCAACTTCTGTTGTCATTAATTCGGCCAATAATTGTCTGATGGAGCATACACACAGTCAGGTTATCGGACACAACACGTCCGTCAGACAATTGTGGCCATAACGTCGGATCGTGTGTACGAGGCTTAAGTCACCTTGCCCATATATGAGACACTTGTCACCTTGCCCATTGGCAAGGTGAGTATCCGTGGGCCAGGGTAATCTTTGCAAAGCTCTTTAAAGCATGTATTGTACACAATCTGCCAACCACAAAATATGGACTAACCCTTTAATGGGAAACTGAAGTCTTGTCTTAGAGAATTGCACCTTTAACTGTATTGGCAACTTTGACAGCTATAATCTCTCTTCCCCTTTCCTTTGAGATCTGTCTCATTCTTATTTACTAGCCTTCCCATGCTTAAAGAACACCTATACCAATATGAATATCCAGGGTGTAAAGGTTCTTCTGACATTTTCTGGCTGTCATGCTGATCCAATGGAGTCTTTGACTTGGAAGCACACAGATCAGGAGCTCTGGCCAAAACTGCCATCTTTACTTGATGTATGCTCATTCCATGTTGGTAGCTCCAAAAAGTTTCATAAAAAAAAAAAAATACAATTTATAAACTGACTCAGTATGTCTACTGTATCCGGCAAGGATTCTCTAGCTCATTTTAAAATGAATATACTCTTGGTACGGTTATCTTTTAACATTTCCCTCCCGCTCATATTAAACTTTAAGGCCCGATTCACACTGATGCGAGTTCATACCAAATGTGATCCGCCAAACCCCGTTTTAAATTTGCATGTCATCCATAAGGTAATTGTTTTCAATGACGATCGTTCACATACATGCTTTGCGATTCGTCTACGAACGCGATGCGATAAAAGGGTCTTGTGCGAGTTTACTGCGTTGCGAATTTAGTCTCCATAGACATCGATGTAAATCATTCTGGAATCGCATTGATGGTTCACATATATTTGCGAATTTCACCACACTACTCCCCACAAAAAAACAGGAAGTACACAGGAAGTTTTTTTTATTTTTATTTTTTTACATTATGATTTCATTAGCTAGATCATTAATCGCAGCTATGTCCAACTCCTGAAATTAATAGTAAATTCACACATCACAAAGGACAAACGCAACAGATTCACAGCGCAGCAGTGTGAACTGAGCCTTAAGCTCACCATACACGGAGAACATTTTACATCCCCCCAATTGAAAAATCAATGGAGAGAGGTTGAAAATTGTCAGCTGAACATCGCCTGAATCCAATCAGATGCTGCCTCTGTATTTTGACAACTGACAGGGCCAACTGTTGAATACAGTAGCCACAGCTGTAGCTTTAGCCATCCATGCTATGTAGCGAGGGCTGAGGAATCTGTTACATTTTTTTAAGTTCATCCCAAATGTTGTACCCAAAAACATCTGTTTATGGCCAGCTTTATACCTGCTCCCCCCTTGCCAAATCTTCCCTGCCAGGCCTGCCTATCAGTCATTCCTATAGCGAGCAGCTATATTGCAACACAACGCTGGAGAATTGGTGAAAAAATTGTCCTAGGCAAAAGAGCAGCTGCAAAAGAACCTCTAAATGCTATACCAATCACTACTGATGTCTTGTGTGGAGTTTAGGAATAAGGTGGGCTGAATCTAGGTCTTAAATTTTAAGGTGAATAAAGAGCTCCAGGAATTCTAACTGGATAGAACAGCAGGAGGTAAACCCAATGGGGTTGATTACCTAAAACTGGAGAGTGAAAAATCTAATGCAGCTGTGCATGGTATCCAACCGGCTTCTAAATTCAGCTTGTTCAATTAAACTTTAAAAAAAATAAAAATTGGAAGCCGATTGGTTTCTATGCAGAGCTGCACCAGATTTTGCACTCTCCAGTTTTAGTAAATCAACTCCAATGTGTTACTAACCTTTTTGGCTTTGTGCTGTCTTTTTAACGATGTCTTCAGTGCTTTTGGTCTGTGCACCTTTTTCTACTTCCTGTCCCATCATTAGTTGCTGCAATGGTAGTCCATGGGACAGCCGTTTTCTGCAGCTTATTCCAAGTTAGTTGGGACAGAAAGATTTCACAGATCGGAAGCATTAAACTAACCACTGTGCTTCTGGCAAAATTTTTGGAGCAAAATATTTTGACAGCAAGCAAATTATAATTTGCATATTATACTCGCCTTGCACTGTTCTTTTCAAATCGTAATTCCTGAAGCTCCCCATTAAATGGTATGGTGGGTCCATCCAGGATTTAGTTGAAGATTATGCCTATTTGGTAACTTTTTTGGTTTATTTTTATTTTTTCTGATACAGGTTCAGATTCGTCCTTGGAACTTAAGCGACAGTGACTTTGTGATGGATGGGTCTCAACCCCTTGACCCCCGGAAAACTATATTTGTTGGCGGAGTCCCCAGACCACTGAGAGCTGGTAATAGTTTACGCGGATGTGTGCATATGTGTGTGTTTTTTTGGGGGGGGCGGGGGCTTCCATACTGCAGGAGGTAACTTTGTTCCTTCCAGCAAGATCCTAGGGAAAGCTCAACCATCTGCCCAAACATCTCAAAATGATTCTTGAGCTTAGCACAGGTGCATTGTCTTGTGAGATTTTGGCTGTTTGGCATCAAGCAGAATCTTGCCAGGAGCAGCATGATGCCACCCTGGTCTAGGAGCCAGTGTAATGGAGATCTATTTAAAGGCCAAGTTCACCTTTTTGGGGGGAAAAAAATAATAAATGCGTGTATTTCTGCAGAAAGAAAGCATTGCACCTATGAGCAATGGATCATGGGTGCAATACCAGGCTCCTGCAGACTCTCAGTATAGCTGCTACAAAGGGCAGATGGTAGTTGTAGTACATGTGACATTTTACACATTACACCCCAGATATGGGTGTAACATGCTACCAAACGTGAACTTGTGTTTCTACAGATGTGGTTAGTTTTAATTGATTGCATTGTTTTGCCTTTGGAGTTTGGGTGTGGGGGGGGGGGGTACTGAGTAGACTTTCCATTTTTAGCGCAAATTCTTTTTCATATTAAGGATGGTTTTCTTAACTTTTTAGATTTGCCCCTGTGGTAAACCATGTTGATGCATTACTTCTCTTTTTGTTTTTAGTGGAGCTAGCCATGATTATGGATCGTCTTTATGGGGGAGTTTGTTACGCAGGCATTGATACAGATCCAGAGTTGAAATACCCAAAAGGCGCTGGACGTGTCGCATTCTCCAATCAGCAGAGCTACATTGCAGCCATCAGTGCTAGATTTGTGCAGCTTCAGCATGGCGATATTGATAAACGAGTAAGTGATTATAGGATTTTATTGGCTAGGTCTAACCATCTGCAAAACCCTTGAACAAAAGTCAAGTCTCGCCTTTTTCTTTTATTGTATGTTCACACTACATGTAGTGACTTAATCTTTCTTAAAGTGGAGTTCCACCCATTTTTTTATGTTTGTCTGTGCTGTGCTCTCATAGTGTTCAGAATGGACAATTTTTATTTAATTTGTTGCTTGTAAATACCTTTATTTTGTAGTCCTTCATTACTTCCTCCTCCTTATTTGCCTAGGCTATTTGCAAGGGTTTCTGGGATAGGCATCATGTTTCCCAGTAGTCCTTGCAAACCTGACTGAAACCTATTACATTGCTTGTGCACTGAGCATGTGCGAGATATGCAAAGCTGAAATCCAGGAAGTCATACAGTCTGGCTTCATGATGCCCACACTTAAGATGGCCACGGTCTATTTCTAGATTATAAACTATCTAAATGCTCTAACAACCTAACAAAACGGACCTTAGTTTACAGACTAACTTTACTAGAATACATTAAGCTTGTGTATTACAGGGGTATTTATATTTAAAAAGTGAAATTGTGGATGGAACTCCCCTTTAAGAAAAACACAGGTTTTCTATGTGCCCCATTCATTCCACAACAGTGGTGTGATGGGCAGTGTGGTGCCTAAGGAACAGTGAAAAAAGTTAAGTACCTGGTTAACTCATTTTCTGGGAATCATCCAGGATCGCATATGAGAGGAGGCTTCTCCAAACTGAAAACGGGAAACGCATCGTGCACTATTAAAGTGACACATACCTTGAATAGAAGAATTGCTGTATGATAGTCTCGCCGTCTGTGGAACATTGAGGTTACTTCGGGCAATATAGCCTGTCTATGTAGTCTTAACCCGTTCAGAGCTTCTGTCAATATTTTGTGAATATCTTTGGTGCTGAGAAGAGACCAGATTGTAGGGCGAAGTATTGTAGATGTACAGTGCCCCCTTATCACAAATCCCAAATACCGTTGGTGGCTGTGTTTGATGGCGACATGTAAATGGGCATCTTTGTTGTCTACTGTTGTCATGAATGCTTCCAGTGGCAGTAGGTTCCTGATGAAATATATTGATTCCATACAGATTATTTATTTTTTATCTTTTGGTCTTTTTTTAAATGTTTGGGCTTTTCCTGAGGGCTTTCTCTTTGCGTAATGTGAGAACGTGTTGGTATAGTTTTCAATAGTTCCCCTCTGGGTTTTTCAGGATGTTTCAGATTCCAGTTGAAATTTAAACTGGTTCAGCCAGAGGATAAGCATACGGGCGACACACCTGGTAGCTATAGCCTGTTTGAAGTCAGCCGGCCCCACTTCCCAGGCCCTTTTTAGCAGTGCCTCTGCCTTTTTGTCAATTGCATCTGTGTGCTTTTTTTTTGCATGATAGGAAGGTCGTCTTTGATATTTTAAACAGGGGGGAGTCTATTTTCGGGCATTTTGCCCAAGGATCTGTGTCCTCTTCTGAAAACGGGAATCTGCATTTTAGAGAGGTTGGGGTAAACCTTCTATTTCTCTGGGTTCAACCTTTCAGTCTTTGTGACATATTTTAAAGATTGATGGACTGGAAATTTACAAGGTTTTTTGGGTTGTAAGACCTTGTACATTTTGTCATGTAGATTGTGTTTTTCCCTGATGCCCAAGGTCTCGGATATGGCTTTCAGAAACTCTTCAGTATCCTCTGAGCAGAGGAACTTTTTTTTCCTCTCCTGTAGACTCAAAGCGTTGCCCATCTTCAGACTGACTCTGATACTTCTGAATCCCTGTGTCTTCCTGTCTGTTTGGGTCTTCCCAGCGGAATGATGATATAGGAGGCTGGTTAGGAGAGTTTGTGCAGTCCCTGTTGAAGATTGCATTTTCAGGTTTTGTACTAAGGAAGGGAAGGTGGCTGACCTACTTTACCTGAAAGAACTAACCCCATTAAAGTTCCACAAGATTATTTCACAAGTTTGTTTATGGACTCTGGCATAATGGTCTTAGTCTCACAAGAAGCATGTTGCTTAGGGTGAGACTGGAAGCTACTGCTTATAGGCTTCTCTTCTGGAGTATTGGTCTGAAGAAAAAGACACCGGGACCCAGTAAGGAGAACGTATGGGGGACGCCATTCCCATAAGATGGAAACAATGAGTAGTGGGTACTTTAGAGTTGTCCTGAAGCACAGGAACTGCAAGGCTGGTGGATGATGGGTTATCTGACAGCATCAGCTTAGAAATGGTCCAGTGCACCCCAAGGTTGGTAACCAAGACCCACAGACATCCCCCACTATTTTGCATGGGTAGTGGCTCAAGTGAGTCTGTTTGGCGGGGGGGGAGTGGACAGGGTTGGCTAGCATAAAGCCTTTCAACTTGGGGTATGGTTGCAGCCAGGCAGGGAGGTACCTTTTAAACAAGCAGGGCAGCCTTCCTTTAAAAAATAGCGAAGGTGGTGCTCCTGTTGGTCTGGAGGAAACGCAAAGAACTGAGGCGCAGAGGTATGTGTACATTTTTTTTTTTTTTTTTATAATGGTGGATGATGTGTTTCCTGTTTTCAGGTAGGTGGAGCCTTCTCTCAGATGCTGCCCTGGAAGATAACTAGAGAAAATACTGATTTGCAGCATTTAATATTTAATCCACTTTTAATGAGTCCCCTAAGTGTCTTCAGTTCCCTATTGTAAGTAAAATTTGAATTGGCCATTGCCTGCTGGGAAAAAACAAATCAGAGCATGTATAAGAAAAAGATCAAAATTGCAAAATTGTCAAACTCCTTTTAACTTGCTCCTATAAAATGCTGCACTATCCCTTCTCTAGTGTTGGTAAAGTTTAAAACATGCTAGAAGTGAACACGATTTTGTCCTGTATTTATACAAATTGTGACCTTTGTTATAAAATCAGTATATTTGTGAAAATTCAAAGAATGTGACATTGGAGGCAGACTCCTGTGGGATATGTATGCAGAACCACCATAATCTAGAAGTGTACAGTCCACCAAGCAAAGCAGAGACGTCAGCAGTTTTCCAGACCTGCAGAATCTTGTGATTCCTTTTCCCACAAGTTATTTTTCTGGGTTTTCATACAAATGTACAGGCATGGTTTTCCAAAACCAAAGAAGTAGTAACCACATTCTATACTTTTCCAGCTTGGGGCTGCCTGCTGTAACTGTCCTGCCTAAAGCCAGGTACACGCGGGCCGAATGTCGGGAGACAATTGGCAGTTAAAAAAAAAAAAGCAGCCAAATGACTCCTGATCAGCGCTCTCAGCCAATGGCAGAGAGGGCTGATTAGAGCGTTCTGGTGGAGGGGCCACCCCTGTCTGAACACAATAGTTCAGCGGGGGAGATTGCCATACTTCACATAGTGAGTACAGCGGCTCCGTCCGGAGCTCAGTTTTTTGTTTTTTTTTTTCATTCAATTCTGGATTAAAACAAGTTATGTGTACCAGGCTTAAGGCAAGGGCTCGCAATTGTTTTATGATGAATATAGCCCTGCATTACACATTAATAGAGCTCTAAATGATTAGCCAGTAACCAATGCGAGCATCAGAGTGTGTGTGAGAGAGGAAAGCTGCAGTTGTGTCATCAAGAGTAAAACCAGACGATGTGTAAATGGAGGGAGAAACTTCCTTTCATTGATGGAACTCGCCAGGACCAGACAGCACTTGGTCACTGCAGTCAAATTCAATGCATGCAATTCAGGTAATTTTATCAGGAATGCAAATCTCTTTAAGTTTAACTTCACCTTTATGTAATCTTAGGTGCAGGGGTGTTACTAGGACTCTGAAAGACCTGGGCACTCTAGGGTGGCTGTGACCTTATGCACTAAAAGTGGAAGGAGCTGAAAGGGGCATACATTAGCACCTGAGCCTGCTCACTGTATGCAGAGCAACACACACCCTACAGATGTAATATCCAAAAAATAAAAGTGTTTTTTTAAATATAAAAATAATAAACCTGTCATACTTACCTGCCCTGTGCAGTGGATTTGCACAGAACAGCCCCCTCTTCTCTGGTCCCTCTTCTGTGCTCCTGGCCCCTACCTCCTTTTGAGTGCCTCTACAGCAAGCGGCTTGCTATGGGGGCACCCAAGCTGAGCTGCAGCTGTGTGTGTCCATTCAGACACGGAGCTGCAGGATTGGCTAACTGACTTTGCCGGCTGTGGGAGCCAATGGCACCGCTGTTGTGTCTCAGCCAATCTGGAGGAAGTCACGGACAACCGAGATTCTCGTGGATAGAGATTGGGCTTCAGTAAGTATTAAGGGGGTTTGGGGGCTGCTGCTGCTGCACACAGAAGGCTTTTTATCTTAAAACGAAGGTTCACCCATAGCTTATACATTTTCCCCTTAGCTTCCTGCTCGTTTTGTCTAGGGGAATCAGCTATTTGTTTTAAAATATGATCCGTACTTACCCGTTTACGAGATGCATCTTCTCCGCCGCTTCCGGGTATGGGCTGCGGGACTGGGCGTTCCTTCTTGATTGACAGTCTTCCGAGAGGCTTCCGACGGTCGCATCCATCGCGTCACGATTTTCCGAAAGAAGCCGAACGTCGGTGCGCAGGCGCAGTATAGAGCCGCACCGACGTTCGGCTTCTTTCGGCTACGAGTGACGCAATGGATGCGACCGTCGGAAGCCTCTCGGAAGACTGTCAATCAAGAAGGAACGCCCGCTCCCGAAGACCCATACCCGGAAGCGACGGAAGAAGATGCATCTCGAAAACGGGTAAGTACGGATCATATTTTAAAACAACTAGCCGATTCCCCTAGACACAACGAGCAGGAATCTAAGGGGAAAATATAAAAAAAAAAAGGAATTGGGTGAACTCCCGCTTTAATGCATTAAGAGAAAAAAATCTTCTGCCTTTACAACACCTTTAAAGAAGAGCTTCAGTCGGGAATGAAATTAAAATTCAGTCAGCAGCTAGAAATGCTGTAGCTGACTTTTACCCTTTGTTACCAGCCCAGGGATCCAGCACTTTCCTCACCCAGGCTAGTTCTTTGTTGATCTTCAGGTCCCTGGCTCTGCCATCTTTCTTGTGGGAAGCTGGCTGTGACTGGTAACCAGCCACTTCTCACCTCTGCACCCTTCTTCCACAGATTACCTATGCACTCCCACCTAAACAGCTCACTGCAATGTACCCTCTTGTCCACTGCTTACCACTGATCCCTCCCATCCACATCTCACCTCTGCGCCCCCTGGCCACACTCTCCTCTACAGCTGCTCTAAGGAGGTGTCCTTAGTGATGTGAATGGTTTAGTATTTTTTTTATAAAGCACTGCTGAATTGTTTTATGCCAGAGTATAAATGAGAAAACAAGTAAAGTAATGTTGTAATTGTCTTTATCATGTGATGCAGGTAGAGGTGAAGCCATACGTGTTGGATGACCAGATGTGCGATGAATGCCAGGGAGCCCGCTGCAGTGGGAAATTTGCTCCGTTCTTCTGTGCCAATGTCACATGCCTGCAGTATTACTGCGAGTTCTGCTGGGCAAACATCCACTCTCGGGCCGGTCGTGAATTCCACAAACCGCTGGTGAAGGAAGGAGCTGACCGGCCCCGTCAAATCCACTTCCGCTGGAACTAAACTCTGCTTAACCCCGCCACTCACTGAGAGAAGGGTGCATGCGGCTTACTGTGTTTAAAGATACTGACGTGCAGAAGGAATAAGTGCATTCTTCTGCCCCCCCCCCCCCCCACCCTCTATACGTGCATCTGTATCAGCAGCCAAAACACTAAAAGCCTCTCGTTTTTTTCACAAAACAACCCCACATCTCAGGCTTACTAATTCTTTGTGATATTTTTCATGTTAAATTTTTTTTATATTTTTTTCCAAGTTCTTTTTTATATGTAATGCTGAAATTAGAATATGAGAATGTTCTGCATAGGGGCAACACAGTCTGCTGCTATAAATATATATATATCTATATATCTATATCTATCTATATGGATGAAGTGTGCACTTATTTCTAGACGTGGATTTTTAACTTATCAGATCAGCCCCAGTTATTTACCAAAGGTAGCAATTAATAGTGAAAATGGAAAATGTCTGCTACTAAAAGATTATTTTTATTGTTGCTATTTTAAGTGTGTATGTAAATTTGAAAAAAAAAAGAAAAAAAAATATAGGGTTGATTTTTTTCGCTCTCCATTTTGACTTGCAAGAAATAATACCTCAAGATAATCTGATTTTTATTAGCTATTTTTAAACATTTTTAATCATAAGCTGTATTAGCTTTGCTGCTATATAGGTGTTGTGTGTAATGCCACCTATTTATACAGGATTGAAACGTTTTCAGAAACTGCATTGTGGGAAAAAAAAATGCAGGCAGCACAATATGGCTAAAACTGCCATAGTTTTAGAATGTGAAATATGCATGTTTACCTACCTGTCTACACCATATGCATGCACTAGAAATATTAACTAACCACAGATACGGTATTGCAGATAAAAACGTTAAAAATAAAACAAAAAAAAAAAAAAAGCAGAAAAAAACACAGCTCTTTTTTGAAACTAGGTACAGTAGCATGAGCAAAATTTACAAAACCTTTTTTTGTAACAAAGCATATTTGCATGACTTGTGACTCAAAGTAAAACAAATGTCCTTAAATGTGTACAATATGAAGATTTGTTTTAGATTAGTAAGTGCAGCCATTTATTGTCCTGGTCGGTAGTGGACTTCAGTTTACAAGGATTGGATGTAATATTGTAATCCCTGTGCAGTCCCCATCGTGATGTGTGGTTCTGACTTTCGTGACGTGAAGTAGTGTAGCGAAAAACTGGAACACAAAAAAAAAAAAATTATTCAAAATATGAAATTTTGCTTTTGGAAAATACGTAGCTTACCCTTTTTGCAATTTAAATCATTTTTAAATTTTAAACTTGGTTTAAAAACTTTCTTTCAAACCAAAGATGGCCAGCACACTTGTAATCTGCCACCAAATGTATAACACGCAAGCTATTTATTGAAACTTAGTCGGTAGAATTTAATATTGCTATTAATGATGATAAAAAAAAACTGCTTTTGTGCTTTTAGAATAAGATTAAAAGTCAAAATGGAGATGGTATATAACAGATGGCTAGTTGCATAACGGGCTCCTCTGTACCTTCGAGACAACAGTGGCTAAAAACGTTATTTTGAAATTGGTTTTGTCTGCACGCAACTTTTTGTAGCTTTTTCTATTTTTTTTTATCTTTGTAATAATAATTTATTTTTTTTAGTGGAGCAAGGCTGCTAAATGATCGCACATTCTGTTTTTTTTATTTTTTTAGTATACACATAATAAATATGTATTTATTTAAGAAGCCAACAGTCAAAGAATAATAGTTTAGTCTTCAAATATAAAATAAATAATAATTAAATATTAAGCCGTGAGGTTATGCAACTAGCCTATGACAGATGTCAGTCTAAAAAAAAAAATGGACTTGACAATTTTCACGCCACAAATTTTACCAATTTTAACACAGAAAGAATAAAGATAAAAAATGGGTTTTCTTGATAAACCCACGGGACAATCTTCTGTGTACGATGAAAGAAAAATGCGTTATTACTGGTTGTCAGCAACGTGCTTTTTTTTGTACTGTACAATATGTGACTCGTCTCACCTTGCTGTTTTTTGTTGTGGTTGTAGTTCACGTTTAAATGTTTAAAATTGTTGCTGTTCTGAAGAGTGTCTCTAATTTATTTGTTGATACCCCCCCCCCCTTTACCCATTTCTTGAAGGGATTTCCTTCCTTTTCCTTGGGTCTGTGTTATTAATAGTATTTTATCAACCTTCACTCTTCTCACCTAACCCCAAAACAATTCTGACTTTGTCATGCACTATATTTTATATCTTGGAGAGAAATCTTTGAACGTCAGCTGTTTTGACACCTTTGTTTTAATGAACATCCCTTTGCAATACCTTTTTTTTTTTTTTTTTTTTGGATGACCAAGAAAATTAAAAAAAAAAACTTGCCAATTTAAACTAAATTGAGAGGTGCATCTAAAAAGTGAGAAAATAAAATTTTAAATGAAGTCGAAATGGCCCCTTCCTACTAAATTTAGAAGGGAAAAAAAAACCTAGGATATGATATAAAAATATTCAAAAGGAGAGATTGGCAGAAAGTACATTTTTATTGTCATTTCACTTCTGCGTGAGGCAGATGACACTGCCTCCAGTTCCAGTCCTGCTTTTTGTGTGTGTATTTGTATGTAGTAAATTCTTTTTTTTTTTTTTTTCTAATTGTTGAACACTGTATTAGATTTTTTATAAATCATATTTATTTTACTATTTTTGTAGAAGATTGCTAGTTGATTTTGATTGTATTTTTATATTTTTAAAGCTTCACTTTTGTTCCCCCAGTGTGCATATTGCTGCCCAAGTGTATGACTATGGAGGAAAAAAAAAACTTTAAAATCCACACTTTTTGTTAAGAAGGAAACATTTAGCATTTATATATTTGTGTATGGACAACACTTGATATTGTATCCCTGTTGCATCTGGCTGCACAAAGCCTCTCCTCAAAGATGCTAAAAAGAAAAAAAAAAACTTGAATATAACACATTTTGGAAGGCTGACTAACCTCGATTCTGTGTTGTGATGTGCAATACTGTTTCTAATATTTGTATAAAAACAGTGTAAACCTTTTTAATGCAAATTTATTTTTTTCATTGCATATTTTGCAGATTTTATCCACAGTGTCATTTTTTACTGTCAAAAAATACCCCTTTTGTCATTGCAACTATTTTTTAAAATCCAGAAATCTTTGTACTGATGTAAATGATTGTAGTTATTTTGGATAGTGTTTTGCTAACAAAAGGAGAGACTTTTTTCATGCATATTTCTATTTTGTTGGTTTTTGTGTTTTTTTTTTTTTTTTTTTATTTTTGTTTTCTTTTGTTTTTTTTTAGAAGTAATATTCTTGTCATTTAATATAATTTTTGTATTTTTATGTGGGAAAAAATATAATTTTATGACGCTAATTGCTAAAGTTTTATTTTATTTTGAATTATTTTTGGAGCTGAAATCTTTGTACTATTAAAGCAACTAGTTTCTAATTCAGAGTTTCTGTATAGAATGGCACAAGTGGCTTATGGAGTGTTTGGATTGTAATTATTAAAGATTATTTGATATGCAAATTTAGTTGATTTATATTTTTTGGGTATTCTGTATAATTATAAGCCCACGCTTAAGGACACTAGGTGATTGCCTTCAGCTTGATTTTTTTTTTTTCTTTTCTTTTTTTTTTTTTCTTTTTTTTTTAATATATTGATTCAAAATTTACTTTCATCTTCCAGGTGTCTAAATCTCCAGTCTGTCTGTTGTACTGGTAATTTAACTCTGTAATGAAATAGTTTGCTGCCAACTATTTATATTAAGTAATTTTTAAATATTTGTAATATTGTTGACTGACTAATAAACTTAAGTTATTGGCATGTTGTGTTTCCCTGAGTCTTTATTGAGGGTCATAATTTCAAAATATCATAAACTTGAAAGCCTTTTTTATGGTTTAAGATGCAAAGTTCTGCCTCACAGTGGGCATCACCAATGTGATGGATGTACTTAAAGCGGTGGTTCACCCTAAAAACTACTTTTTCTAATTCCACTGCCCCCCCCACATTACAATACGATTAAGGCTCTTATTATTTTTTTCATGCTGTACATACCTTAGTAGAGCATATTCACCCGTGCATCCGGGTTGCGAGTCCCGCGGGAGTGGGCGTTCCTCACAAGCTGGTGATTGACGTTTTGCCCAAAAACGAGCTCCCCCCCCCCGTCGCGTAAGCCGCGTCACGGTTGGCGAAAGGAGCCGAACGGCGAGTCGGCGCTATACTGCGCATGCGCATCGCCGTTCTGCTCCTTTCGCCAATCGTGACGCGGCTTACGCGACGGGGGGGGAGCTCGTTTTTTGCCAAAACGTCAATCACACACATGTGAGGAACGCCCACTCCCGTGGGACTCGCAACCCGGATGCACGGGTGAATATGCTCTACTAAGGTATGTACAGTAATGAAAAAATAATAATAGCCTTAATCAGATTGTAATGTGGGGGGGCAGTGGAATTAGAAAGTCGTTTTTAGGGTGAACCACCGCTTTAAAGTGATTTGTTAAATTTTGTTTAAAAAATAATCATGTTATACTTGCCTGCTCTGTGCAGTGGTATTGCACAGAGCAGCCCAGATGCTCCTCTTCTAGGGTCCCTCTGCTGTGCTCCTGGCCCAAGCAAGCTTGCTGTGGGGGGGCACTCAATGGGGGGGGGGGGGGGAGTCACAGCTCTGTGTATCCATTCAGACATGGTGCCACAACCCGGCCCTGCCCCCTCTCTCTCCTGATTGGCTGGTTGACTTTGACAGCAGCAGGAGCCAATCTCTCTGTGCTGCTGTGATAGCCAATGAGGAGGTGAGTCCTGGTCAGCTAAGACACTCGTGCAACCTCTCTGGATAAAGATGTGCTCCGGTACTGTATTAGGGGGGCTACTGCACACAGAAGGTTTTTTATATTTAGGCCCCTTTCACACTGGGGTGGTAGGTGCGGTGGTGGTAATTTCGCGCCGCTAATCAGCCATTAGCGGGGTGATTTTACAACCACTAGCGGCTGAGAACGGGTTAAAACCGCCCGCAATGCGCCTCCAATAGCCGCGGTGTCCCATTGATTTCAATGGGCAGGAGCGGTATACACACCGCTCCAAAGATGCGGCTAGCAGGACTTTTTTTTTTTTTTCGTCCTGCCAGAGCACCGCTCCAGTGTGAAAGACCTCTGGCTTTCACACTGGAGAAAAAAAGCAGCCGCTGTTTCAGGTTGGTTTCCGAGTGCTATTTTTAGCACAATAGCGCCTGCAAACCGCCCCAGTGTGAAAGGGGTCTAATGCATATGCCTTTTACAACTCTTTTTAACTACTTCAGCCCCTTCCTGACCAAGCCCTTTTTTTGCGATTCGGCACTGCGTCGCTTTGACAATTGCCCAGTCATGTGATTTTGGACCCAAACTAATTCCCCCCCCCCCCCCCACAAATAGAGCTTTATTTTGGTGGTCTTTGATCACCTCCTGCGTTTTTTTTTTTATTTTTTGCACTATAAACAAAAAAAGCGTAAATTTTGGAAAACAATATTTAACTTTTTGCAATATCCCCCCCAAAAAAAAATATATATATATATATATATATATATATATATATATATATATATATATATATATAATTATATATTAAAAATTCTTCCTCGGTTTGGGTCAATATGTATTCTTCTACATATTTTTTTTGTTAAAAAAAAAAATCACAATAAGGCCCCATTCACACTGGGGCGTTATTCGAGCGAAGCCTCATCTGCAATCCCAATGTGCTGGTAAAGCACCACTAAGACCCTAACGTTTTAGGGCGTTTTTGCAGTGCCTCAGTGTGAAAGGGTAAGGTGTTTTTTACAGCGCTTTCAATTCATTTCAATGGAGAGGGGCGTTTTTGGAGTGTTTTTTTTTTCAGCGCCCAAAAGCTGCTCCAAAGATGCTGCTTGCAGGAGTCGGTGTGAAAGGGTCCATTGAGATGCACGGAGAGCGTTTTATGAGCATTTTAATGGCGCCATTTTTAACGCTTCAGTGTGAAAGGGGTCTAAGCGTTTATTGATTGGTTTGCGCAAAAGTTATAGCGTCTACAAAATGGGGGATAGATTTATGGCATTTTTATTATGATCTTTTTAATTTTTATTATCAGTAATGGTGGTGGTCTACTTGTTTTTTTTTTTTTTCCCCATCGTGCCTGCTACTTTGCGGCGGTTTTCAATGGTGATTTTCTGCACAACTGTCAGGTCAGCAGTCTTTCCCATGATTGTGATTCCTACTGTACCAGACTGAGACCATTTAAAGGCTCAGGAACCCTTTTCAGGTGTTATGGCTTAATTAGCTGATTAGAGTGGGACATTCTGAGCCAAGAAAATTGCACCTTTTCACAATATTCAAATTTTCTGAGATTGTGGATTTGGGGTTTTCATGAGCTGTAAGCCATAATCGTCACTATTATAACAAATCACGGCTTGAACTATCTTGCTTTGCATGTAATGAGTCTATTTGGGACATTTGGAGGGTGAAACATCCAGACCTGCGGCAGTATTCCTGTTTTTCAAGTACATACTCTACACTGTCAAGAATAGACATGGCCCTGGGAAACTGTGCAAGTTTACAAGCAGTCAGTAAAATATCCTATTATCCAAGAGGGGTATCTGATCACTCCCCTCTGGTGCTATCACTGAGCACAGGGAAAAAATGTCCTCCAAGCAATTGGAAAATAAGTCCCTTCTGGCTAGAAGTGATGGGGAAGCCAGAAGAAGTTGGCATTAAATTAAGGGAATTTTTGTATTTCAACACAGGGACGGCATCAGAGGGAGTGGTGTGGGATGCCCTTAAGGCATTCCTCAGGGGTATATTGATCCAGCAGGTAGCTAAGATCAAGAGGAACTCTAGGGAATGGGAGGAGAAAATTAGGGAAGAGGTCCTAGAGGCTGAAAAGCAATATGTGGAAAATCCAACACTGTCGAAACAAAGGCTATGGTTGGAGAAGCAACAGGAATACAAGTGGGTGGTAAACAAGAAAGTTGAAAATAAGCGCCTATTTCAGGAGCAGAGCGCTTTTTCGGAGGGGGAAAGTGTGTGCCATACTTTGGCCCTCCTAGCGAAAACTAATATGGCGCCCTCTAATGTTCCTGCAGTTAGGACGGTAGGAGGTGGGATATCATCTGTAACATCTGAAATAGTAGACACATTTGCAGTATATTATAAAGATCTATATAGGTCAAAAAAGGGGGAAGTTAAAGTACAAATGGAAGAATTCTTTAGAGGAATAGGAACCCCAGTTCTATCAGAGGAGGATAGAAATGTTATGGAATCTCCAATTACATTATTGGAACTACAGCAGGCAGTTAAAGCACTTTCCAATCAAAAGTCCCCAGGGCCAGATGGCCTGCCAGCGGAGATTTATAAGCAATATGGTGAGGTGCTGCTCCTGGAATTACTAAAAACGCTGAACTGGGCGATAGGAGGAAGGTTACCCCCCTCAATGCTAGAAGCAATTATTATAGTGTCCAAAAGGAAGGGAAGGATCAACTAGATACATCATCTTATAGACCGATATCTTTGCTTTGCTCAGATGTAAAAATCTTGGCTAAGGTATTGGCAACGAGAATAAATAAATATATTCAGAAATTAATACACCCAGATCAATCTGGATTCATTCCAAATCGGTCCACGAGCATAAATATAAGAAGGCTGTACTTAAACTTACAGACTCCAGTGGAGAATACGGGAGATAGATCTATCCTAGCATTGGATGCCACTAAGGCCTTTGACAGTCTGGAGTGGGACTATCTCTGGTACGCTCTGGAGAAGTTTGGGTTTGGTCCATCTTTTATCAAATGGATAAAGCTATTGTATAATTCCCCAAGGGCCAAAATAAAAATAAATAATGAAGTTTCACAGTCGTTTGAATTGGAAAGGGGAACGAGACAGGGATGTCCACTGTCCCCCCTCCTTTTCGCCCTGGCAATTGAGCCCTTGGCGACTGCAATTAGAGCTAGGCAGGAAATACAGGGGTTCCAGAGAGGAGTAGAGGAGGAAAAAGTCGCGCTTTACGCGGACGATATCCTCCTTTTCTTGGGCAACTCTACAACCTCCCTCAAAACTGCAGTTCAAACAGTAGAAGCGTTCGGACGATTCTCGGGCCTGGTAATAAACTGGGAAAAATCAACACTCTTACCTGTGGACCCGGTAAGCAATATGGATGGGATAGGAATCCCTCAATTTAAAAATTGGGGAGAAGATGGAGTACTTGGAAATCGTGGTAACACGTAACCCAGAACAATTTATAAATAACAAACTAGCGCCACTTCTGGTTAAATTTAAACGCAAAGCGGAAATATGGGGACATTTGCCACTGTCGGTAGCCGGTCGCAGTAATCTTATTAAAATGATCTGGTTGCCACAATTGCTTTATATACTTCACAACTCCCCAGTATGGATTGACAATCAATGGTTTAAAAAGATAGAGACCCTCTTTAGGACCCTAATTTGGAAAAAGGGAAAAGCAAGGATTAGTCTCCGAACGTTGCAATTACCAACAAATAGTGGAGGGCTAGCAGTCCCGCACCCCTACAGTTACTTCTTGGCGGCACAGTTGCAGCATTTGGGGGGGTGTAGCATAGAGGGGGGAGGAAACGCAAGTGGGAAAATTATGTTAAGAGGGTCCCCACATAGATCTGTAATAGAGACCTTAGAGGCCAACTCGTTCTTGGTAAAAAGCCCAACAGTAAAAATGATGGTAAGAGTGTGGCAAGCAGGAAAAGTGGCTTTGGGCTATAAAGGATTAACAGAATACTCTCCATTATGGGAAAATAAGAACTTAAAAGACATTTTGGCCATGGGGAAACTAAAAGAATGGGATAACCAGAGTGGCACAACTGTACACAGGCTGCACATTAAAACCCTTCTCAGAGCTAAGTAGGGAATATAGTATTCCAAACTCCATGTTCTTTACCTATTTGCAGGTCAGACATGCACTACAAGCCCAATTTAAGCTACAGCCAGTAAGATGGCAAAAGCTAACGCATTTTCAAAGACTAATCAAGACGGGGGTCTTGAAAGGTCTTATTTCAGAACTGTATGAACGAATCAGGGATCAGTTGACAGGAAAAGAGAGGCTGTGCAGGAACAAACAGAGGTGGGAGGAGGATATTGGCCTCATAACGAATGACCAATGGGACCGGATATTGAAACTGGGGACAGTAGTTTCACTAGCCCCGTCACAACGGGTCTCCCATCTATTCCTTCTCCACAGGGTTTATTATACTCCCAAGAAATTATTTAGATTCGGATGGAAGTCAGATGATAAATGTCCCAGATGTCAAAATACAGGGGACCTCATCCACATGATGTGGAAATGCCCAAGATTGCATAGATATTGGGTTAAGATTCTGGACATTATAAATGCAACTTTTGGAATTACTCTGGAACTCGAAGCCAGGGTTTGCCTATTAGGATGCATTGAGGAGAGAATGGGGCAGAGGGATATATTAGAAGCAGCCATAAGAAGTCTGTTCCAGGCGAGGAAACTGATAGCACTAAAATGGCAAGCACAAAATCCACCCACAGTAGCAGAATGGCTTAATGTAATGAACAGCACAATAGGGAAGGAAAGGGGGACACGGATTAGACGTGGTAACCTCAAAAAATTTAATGCTATATGGGAGCACTGGTTAGAGAAAATAGGTCGCTCACTTTAATTAAGTAAAGACTAGTAAAGAATAATTTAATTTAAGGAAAAGAATAGGATTAAAAACGTGTATGCACTTTAAAAGTAAGATAGGAAGGGGGAGGGAGGGGAGGGTTGGGATCGATGGATATTTTTAGCGTTTGTTATAAAAAAAATTGTATGCACATAAAATGCACTGTGTGTAAAATATGAATTTATATTTCCTGTTTTGTATATGGATGGAAATAATAAAAAAAGTACTGGATTAAAAAAAAAAAAAAATGAGTCTATCTCGTATATTAGTTTCACCTTTTAATTTGCATTAGTGAAATAAACTTTTGCACGATATTCAAATTTTTCAAGTATCGGCTGTATACTGTGAACATCCTTGAAATACTGGCGTCAAGCTACTTCTTCTGCAGAAGCTCCAAAGGCATGTCTTCTTACAAATAATAAATTCTGGATGAATCGTCTGCACACTGATACATACATACACATAGGGGATATATATATATATATATATATATATATATATATATATTTATTTCTATCAAACTTTGCAATACAAAAAAGGGATTTTTAGTTCACACACTTTGCAATACATGTTTAAGATGGCCAACGTCATCTAAGTAATCCCTCTATGGCCAGTCCTTCTCGGCAAACACAAATGGACACAATGCCAACAGACACAAAATGCGGGAGAGCTACTAGACTCATGTCTGGTCACTTAGCTGCAATGCAACAATATAAGGGAGCTGCCCCCTGTCATATTTTCCTTACTGCAGAAAATTGGTACAATTTTTTTTTTTCTTTTTAACCACTCCCATACGGGCATTTATGTGCTATGGCTGCATAGGAGCCGCACCAATGCTGGTGAATAAACCCTTACATCCTTCCACATCATGCACACTCTCTAGAGCAGGGATCCTCAAACTTTGGCCCTCCAGCTGTTGTAGAACTACACATCCCATGAGGCATTGTACCACACTGACATTCACAGACATGACTAGGCATGATGGGAATTGTAGTTCCTGAACAACTGGAGGGCTGTAGTTTGAAGACCCATGCTCTAGAGCAGGGGTGTCAAACTGGCGGCCCTCCAGCTGTTGCAAAACTTCAAGTCCCATGAGGCATTGCAAGGCTAACAGTTACAAGCATGACTCTCACAGGCAGAGGCATGATGGGACTTGTAGTTTCGGAACAGCTGGAGGGCCGCCAGTTTGACACCCCTGCTCTAGAGTGTGCAGGAGCAGGATCTGTGACTCGTTGTATCCACTAAACGCAGCCGATCACTGATCGTTGTACTGGGCTACTGTGATCATTCCGGGTACCATGTGATCGTTGTGTCCAAACACAGTGAGCACATGAAGTAGTAATCAATAATGTCATTGTTTAATGCTGTGTGAGCTCTGTGACTGTTTACAATGATCACATGGTACCAAAGTCAATCACAGCAGCCTTGTACCATGTGGTTGCTGTGACCAATCACTGTAGCACACCGTTTTGTAAATTAAACCTTTACACCTGGGGCCCTCAAGCTGTTGTGGAACTACATTTCCTATGAGGCATTGCAAGGCTGACGGTTACAATTACTCCCAGACGCATGATGGCAGTTCTGCAACAGCTGGAGGGCCCCAGGTTGCCTACCCCTGCTTTACACAGTAATTTGCTGATTGCTTATTACAGTGCTCATCACTGTATAAAGCAATCAGTGTAAAATAAAAAAATAAAAAAAATCCTGATCACCCTGCAGAGTAGTACAGTGTCACTATAACACTGCTCTGGTGACTATGTAAAAAAAAAAAAATGTATGTGTGTGTGTGTGTATATTTTTATATATATATATATATATATATATATATATATATATATATATATATATATATATATATATATATGTGTGTGTGTGTGTGTATGTGTATGTATATATATATATATATATATATATATATATCCCCATGGCAAAATATTTTCACAAAGTCTGCTGCCTCTTTGTTTTTAGATCATTTTTGTCAGAACTTATGTTTTTTTTCCTTTTTTTTTTAACCTGCCTCTTGAGGATTGACCATAAATTATCAATGGGATTAAGCTCTGGGGAGTTTCCTGGCCATGGACCCAAAATGTCAAGGTTTTGTTTCCCAACCCATTTGGCAAGGTTGCTTCATCATGCTGGAAAAGGCATTGTTCTTCACCAAATTATTTTTGGATGGTTAGGAGAAGTTGCTCTTGGAGGAAGTTTTTGTACCATTCTTTATTCATGGCTGTGTTCTTAGGCAAAATTGTCAGTGAGCCCCCTCCCTTGGCTGAGAAACAACCCCACATATGAATGGTTTCAGGATGGTTTACTGTTGGCTTGACACAGGACTTTTTTTTTTTTTTTTTTAATGCCCCAAAAAATCTGAAAGGGGGTTCCTCGGAGAAAATGTCTTTGCCCCCAGTCCTCAGCAGTCTAATCCATGTACCTTTTTCAGTATATCAGTATGTCCCTGATGATTTTCCTGGAGAGAAGTGGCGGCTTTTCTGCCCTTCTAGACACCAGGCCATCCTCCAAAAGTCTTTGCCTCGCTGTCCATGCAGATGCACTCACACCTGCCTGCTGCCATTTCTGAGCAAGCTCTGCCCCAATCCCGCAGCTGAATCAACTGTAGGAGACAGTCCATGTGCTTGCTGAACTTTCTTGGGTGCTCTGAAGCCGCCTTCACAAATGCAGTGGAAAGGTTTTTTTATGGGATTAAGTTCAATTTCACTATACAGGGGGACATTAAATGGCAAAAAATAAAACATCTAGCGGTGATAAATACCAATCCCAATTATGAAGGGATAGGTTTAGTGGTATACATACAGTGGGTATTGAAAATAATCCCCCCCCCCCCCCTTAAAATCACATTCTGTTGCTTTGCAGCCTGAAATGAGGACAGGCACGTCTTGTTTTATCCAGCTGTATCTACTAGTGCAACTTATAGCATCCAAATGAAAGATATAACAACAACATAAAAAAAAAAAACAAAAAAAAAAAAAACAGAATGACCGAGTTGGAAAAAGGATCACCCCCTTATGCCAGTATTTTGTTGAACCACCTTTTGCTACTCTCTCTACTAACTTTGCACATCTAGACTTTGCAATATTTGCCCGCTCATCTTTGCAGAACTGCTCAAGTTCTGTTAAATGTGATGATGATTGTTGCAGGTTTACTGATGTGGTCTGTTTGTATATTTTATACTCAATAAAAAGATTAAAAAAAAAAAAAAAAAAAATGTGATGATGACTGTGGAGTTCAGGCCAAATAATTCAATTGTAGTCTCATCTGATGAGAACACCTTTTTCCATGTGGGCTCATAATCTTCAAAGTGCTTTTAAGGGGGTCAGATGAGACAAAAAAATTATTATTTGGCCTCAACACCAAACGATATGCCTGGCGGAAATCCAATACAGTTCACCATACAAATAACACCATTCCTACAGTAAAGCATGGCAGTGGTAATATGCTTTTATGTGTTATTATCTGGAGCATTTGTCAGGATAGAAGTAAAAATGGATGGGGAAAATACCATCAATTTATTGAGGACAATCTGCTGCCCTCTGCCAGAAAGTTGTCAATGGGAAGGAGGTTTTACCCTCTAACATGACAAGGACCCAAAGCACGCTGCAAAAAAATGAGAAAAGGGTGAACATCCTTGCATTGCTTAGTCATAGCCCAGACTTAAACCCCATTGAGTATCAAACATATAATGGAACTTGGGCAGTTCTGCAAACAAGAGTGGGCAAATATTGCAAAGTCTAGATGTTCAACGTTAGACAAATCCCAACAGACTGAAGGCTGTAATTAAAGCAAAAGGTGGTTCAACAAAATACTGACATAAGGGGGTGATCCTTTTTCCAACTCAGTGATTCTGTTTTTGATTTTTTTTTTTTCCTGACATGTTGGTGTTACATCTTTCACTTGGATGTTATGAGTTGCACTAGTAAATTCAGGTGGATAAAACAAAAACTGTGTGATTATTTTAAAGGAGGAGATTCTTTTCTATACCCACTGTACAAGTTCACCCTGTTGGTAAAGCTACAGTGGGGCAAAAAAGTATTTAGTCAGCCGCCAATTGTGCAAGTTCTCCCACTTAAAAAGATGAGAGGCCTGTAATTGTCCTCATAGGTATACCTCAACTATGAGAGACAAAATGTGGAAACAAATCCAGACAGTCACATTGTCTGATTTGGAAAGAATTTATTTGCAAGTTATGGTGGAAAATAAGTATTTGGTCAATATCAAAAGTTCATCTCAATACTTTGTTATATATCCTTTGTTGGCAATGACAGAGGTCAAATTGCTTCTGCTTCCCGTAATTAGGCCAATCTACTGTTAAAAAATTTTTTCGGGTGAACTCCCGCTTTAAGAGAGGAGAGAGGTATGGACTCCAGAGAGAGAGATATAATTTTGCCCCTGTACAAATCATTAGTAAGACCTCATCTGGAATATGCAGTTCAGTTTTGGGCTCCAGTTTCTAAGAAGGATATCGGGGAACTGGAGAAAGTGCAGAGAAGGGCAACCAAACTGATAAGAGGCATGGAGGAGCTCAGCTATGAGGAAAGATTAGAGGAACTGAATGTATTCGCTCTGGAGAAGAGGAGAATAAGGGGAGATATGATCAACATGTACAAATATATAAGGGGTCCATATAGTGAACTTGGTGTTGAGTTATTCACTTTACGGTCAACACTGAGGACAAGGGGGCACTCTTAGGTCTGGAGGAATACGGAAAGGTTTCTTCACAGTAAAAGCTGTGAAAATGTGGAATAGACTCCCTGAAGAGGTGGTTCTGGCCAGCTCAGTAGATTGCTTTAAGAAAGGCCTTGATACTTTCCTAAATGTACATAATATAACTGAGTACTAAGATTTATAGGTAAAGTTGATCCGGGGAAAATCCGATTGGCTCTCGAGGAATCAGGAAGGAATTTTTCCCCTGCTGTAGCAAATTGGATCGTGTTCTGCTGGGGTTTTTTGCCTTCCTCTGGATCAACTGTGGGTAAAGAATTGGGTATTTGTGATTGTACGATACTATTATTATTTTATTTCTTATGGTTGAACTTGATGGACTTGTGTCTTTTTTCAACCTGACTAACTATGTAACTATACTGTATTTATGCTATCCATTCAATGTATGCTACAGTGAGGGGAAAAACGTAACAAACAAATGTATGCTACAGTGAGGGGAAAAACGTAACAAACAAATGGCCCCTGCCACCACCTATAACTGACTTTCACAGCAAGGAGAACCTGGAAGGGCAAACGCATATAAAACAAAAACAGAACATTCCATAGCTCAACTCACCAACCGGTCTGCTGACCAACCAGATTAACCTGTCCAACAGTCTGCGTTAAAAACAGGGGTTTAGTTGGCAACAATTTGCAAACGTATGCGTAAGCTGCAAGGCCTCTTCACAGAACCCTGTGTATGCTTGCAGTCCTAAACGCTACTGAATTTATGAGCGTCTCGACAGTGGAAGCACATGCATTCAATGGATAGATGAGGGCCTGGAGGCAGCCCAATCCCCCTTAAAGGAACAGGAGCACACTGGACACCAAGCAGTAGCACCATGGCAGCAAATGTGCCCAGTGTGTCCCCGGACCATATTTTCACCAGTAACAAACAAATGGCCCCTGCCCCCACCTAGAACTGGCTTCACAGCAATGAGCACATGGAAGGGCAATGCATATAAGACAAAAACAGAACATTCCATAGCTCAACTCACCAACCAGTCTGCTGACCAACCAAATTTACCTGTCCAACAGTCTGCGTTAAAAACAGGGGTTTAGTTAGCACCCATTTCTCAGTCTGGGGCTCCATGCAAGATCTTACCTTGTGGAGTTTAAATGAGCATGAGAATGGTGGGGAATCAGCCCAGAACTACATGGGAGAATCTTTCCAATGATCTCAAGGCAGCTGGGACCATAGTCGCCAAGAAAACAATTGGTAACACAATGCTGTGAAGGACTGAAATCCTGCAGTGCCCCAAAGGTCCCCCTGCTCAAGAAAGCACATGTACAATCCCGTCTGAAGTTTGCTAATGAACCTGGACCCCAAGGACCCACTCCACCGTCGTCCAATAACAGGCCTAAATGTACTCTCAAAGGTAATGGAAAAAGTAGTGGTACAACAGCTGCAACAGCATCTAGATACCCACAACCTACTTGATCCATTTCAATCGGGATTCCGGCCTGGACACGGGACAGAAACAGCATTGCTCAAAATATGGGACGATGCTCTTGAGGCCGCAGACGAAGGAGAATCTTGTCTTCTGGTTCTGTTGGACCTAAGCGCAGCCTTCGACACAGTAGACCACAAGCTTTTATTGACTCGGCTAGCTGAAGTAGCCAGAGTCGCAGAAGGCGATTTATCTTGGTTCTCCTCTTTTTTGGAAAACCGATCGCAAATAGTGAAGTTAGGACCTTTCACTTCTGAGAAACGCACATTATCGTGCGGAGTCCCTCAAGGATCCCCCCTGTCGCCGGTGTTATTCAACATCTATCTTCACCCTCTTTTTGAGATTATTAGCAGTCAAAAACTGCTCTACCACTCATATGCAGACGACACGCAACTATATTTCCGCATTTGCAATAAAAAGGATCATCACCTCAATCTAGAGACATGCCTCTCTTTGGTAGAGGACTGGATGACAAAGAGTTATCTTAAACTCAACGGAGCGAAAACAGAACTTCTCCTGTTTCACGCCAAACGTATGAATCAACCTGCAACAACTTGGACCCCCCGCCCATTCTGGGCAAAATCATCACCCCTAGCGCCAAAGTCAAAAGTCTTGGGGTCATCTTTGACTCCTACATGACAATGGATGCACAAATAGGGTCAGTAGTCAGCGGATCTCACCATCTGCTGCGCCTACTACGCAGACTTACTCCTTTTATTCCCAAGGAAGACATAGTGGTCGTGGTGGGAGCTATTGTAAACTCAAGATTGGACTATGCAAATGCCCTTTACCTCAGACTCCCCAAGTACCAAATAGCTCGTCTACAAGTCGTTCAAAATCCGGCCGCTAGACTTGTGACTGGGAAAAAACCTTGGGAATCAATCTCACCTTCACTGAGAACCCTTCACTGGTTACCAGTAAAAGACAGAATCACTTTTAAAGCACTCTGTCTAACGCATAGATGTATCTATGGGAATGCTCCCCATTATCTATGCGGAAAAATAAAAGCTCATAATCCCAATCGCGTTCTGCGATCCACCAATCAAAATCTCCTCCAGATACCAAAAGCCAAATACAAGTCCAAAGGAGAAAGGAGATTTGCGGTCCAAGGGCCTAGACTATGGAACACTTTACCAACCAGCATTCGGTTGGAGGAGAACCACTTGGCGTTCAGGAGAAAGATCAAAACTCATCTCTTTTTATACCAAAGGAGACAGGAACAACAAGCGCCCAGAGGTGATTAAGTTCGCATGTGCTGCACTATATAAGTTTTCATTCATTCATTCATTCAACATCTGAATGATTTAGAGGAGAACTGGATGTGTTCTGGTCAGGTATGACCAAAATTGAACTCTTTGGCATCAACTCAACTCACTGTATTATGAGGAGGAGGAATGCTGACTATGACCTCAAGAACACCATCCCCACTGTCAAACATGGAGGTGGGAACATTATGCTTTGAGGGTGTTTTTTTGTTAAGGGGACAGGACAACTTCACCGCAACCATGGGACAATGGACGGGGCCATGTCCAATCAAATATTGGGTGAGAACCTCCTTCCCTCAGCCAAGGCATTGAAAATGGGTAACAGGTATTCCAGCATGACAATGACCCAAAACACACAGCCAAGGCAACAAAGGAGTGGCTCAAGAAGAATCACATTAAGGTCCTGGAGTGGCCTAGTGTCAGGTACCTGGCAGGTGTCTGATATGATGAGGTCAGCCTCCCGTGTATCTCCTACCCAAGCCCCACTGAAGGTGGAACAGATGGTGGCTAGGGTCAGGAGGAACACGAGTGCCCGGGAATGTTGTTTGTAGAACCTGCGGTGGAAGTAGTAGGCTCGATGGTACCAGCAGGATAGCGGGTGAAGAGCTGGGGTGGAACTCAGAAGATCAGCGAGTGTTAAAGGGGAAATCCAACCAACTTGCAGATTCAGGCTTGGTGGCTTTTCAGTACTTCCTATGGTCAGGAGACAGGAGAGCACTCGACAGAGTAGAGCTGAGAAGATAGAGAGCCAGCGCTGATTTCCAGAGGTAGTGTCAGAGCCGGGCAGACAATGAAAGTGGAGTCGTGGAGATAGCTGGGTTCGGTAACAGGTGGGCTGCAGAGTACAAGGCATAAGCAGGAGGAAGGTCAGGTGCAGGCCAGAGTAAGGTACCAGTAATCAAGAAAATCAGAGTCCAGAAGCAGAGTCAGAGGAAGCCGGGATCAGTAACAGGTATCAAGCAGGTAATAAACAGGCTTCAAAGGATCAGGACACAGCTGAAGACCAGTCAGCACTTGTAGAGAGTCAGAGCACCCTTTAAATAGGTCGTCTGGCGGGAACTGGCATTAGGGACGCGCTCCTGCGCGTGCACGCGTTCGTTTGCACACACGCATGCGCATTGGCGTTTTGGAAATTTGATGTTCTGGGAATGCGCGCATGCGCACGCATATGTGCCAGACGTGAATTAGCCGTTCTCTTACACTTAGACAGTTTCCAGACCTTAATCCCATAGAAAATATGTGGAGGGAGCTAAGGGTTCGAGTTACCAAACGTCAGCCTCAAAACCTTAATGACTTGGAGAGAATCTGCAAAGAGGAGTGGGACAAAATCCCTCCTTAGATGTGTGCAAACTTGATGGCCAACTACAAGAAACGTCTGACCTTTGTGATTGCCAACAAGGGTTTTGCCACCAAGTATTACAGTAAGTCATGTTTTTTAAAGGGATCAAATACTTATTTCACTCATTAAAATGCAAATCAATTTATAACTTTTTTTGAAATGCGTTTTCTGGATTTTGTGGTTGTTTTTCTGTCTCTTATTGTTAAAATAAACCTACCATTACAATTATAGACTGATCATTTCTTTGTCAGTGGGCAAACATACTAAATCAGCAGGGATCAAATACTTTTTTCCCCTCACTGTATGAGCAAATAAGTACTTGGAATTAAAGTAAAAAGTAAAGTAGAGAATGGCAAGATCACTGTGACATAGCTAGCCAGAAATACAGTATGTATGAGGCCTCGTACACACGGCCGAGGAACTCGACGTGCCAAACACATCGAGTTCCTCGGCCAGTTCAGCCCTGAAGCCGCCGAGGAGCTCGGCAGGCCGAGAGCTCCCATAGAACAACGAGAAAATAGAGAACATGTTCTCTATTTTCTCGACGAGTTCCTTGGCGGCTCCATCGGGCCGAAAGTGTACACACGACAGTTTCTCGGCAGAATCCGGCTCTGACCGAGTTTCTCGCCGAATTCTGCCGAGAAACTCTGTCGTGTGTACGGGGCCTGAGTGTATAGTAGTGTGCAGAAGATTGATTGAGAATCCTATGTACAGGGTGGGCCATTTATATGGATACACCTTAATAAAATGGGACTGGTTGGTGATATTAACTTCCTGTTTGTGGCACATTAGTATATGTGAGGGGGGAAACTTTTCAAGATGGGTGGTGACCATGGTGGCCATTTTGAATTCGGTCATTTTGAATCCAACTTTTGTTTTTTCAATGGGAAGAGGGTCATGTGACACATCAAACTTATTGGGAATTTCACAAGAAAAACAATGGTGTGCTTGGTTTTAACGTAACTTTATTCTCTCATGAGTTATTTACAAGTTTCTGACCACTTATAAAATGTGTTCAATGTGCTCTCCAGTGACATGCGGCGAGTGCTACACTGTGGGCTCTTGCTGAATGAAGCTAGGACAGCCACTGATGTTTCTTCATTAGTGACAGATTTCATGCGTCCACATTTTGGCAAATCCAACACTGAACCAGTTTCACGAAACTTAGCAAGCAGTTTGCTAACTGTAGCATGGGAGATGGGTGGTCTCGTAGGCTGTTTTGCATTTAAATCTGCTGCAATGACCCGGTTACTGCGTTCAACAGACATCAACACAATTTCTATCCGCTCCGCACGTGTTAACCTCGGCGACATGTCAATGGCTTTAATCAAAGAGAAACTTGTAAATAACTCATGAAAGAATAAAGTTACGTTAAAACCAAGCAGACCATTGTTTTTCTTGTGAAATTCCCAATAAGTTTGATGTGTCACCCTCTTCCCATTGAAAAAACAAAAGTTGGGTTCAAAATGGCCGACTTCAAAATGGCCGCCCATCTTGAAAGGTTTCCCCCCTCACATATACTAATGTGCCACAAACAGGAAGTTAATATCACCAACCATTCCCATTTTATTAAGGTGTATCCATATAAATGGCCCACCCTGTATAACCATAGTAGAGACAATAGAATAAAGCATGACATGGATGGTCTATGTGGTTTTTGTTCTATAAATTATGGAAAAAAAATAAAATATGTAGAGGCGACTTTAGGTTCCATACAAATGACATTATTTGGATGGTAGGGACATAATAGAGAAAACTGAACTTTCAATTGTATTTGGTATTATTCTTTATGTTCATCCTATCTTATTGTATACATGGCACATCATATTTCAAATTGATTGCAGTACATAAAATTGGACATGTGAGCATGCGGTATAATCGGTGTCATATTCATACCAAATAAAAATAATCAATGTTTATTTAGGCAGGTTGTGGTATTTTGGACGATCGTTATTAAGATTTATTTGTGTATTTTGGATTCCAGTGATTGTGGGGAGTGGTGCTGCATGTGTTAGAGGATAATACATTTATATTGGATGCTGTCATCCTAACAGAAAGCAGCAAGCCAAGTGTATCCATTAATAAAGCTCCTTGCAATGAATTTCATACAATGAAAAGTAGATATCCTTGCCATGAAAACTGCAATGCAGATGGCAGAAAGAGCCATTTTGACTGTGATAAGTAACAGTAATTATCTTGGAATTTGCGCTCGTCGTCATCAGTGCAGTTACATTATCCATGCTGTTAATTGCACATATACTGTACATATTGCACATACTTTAGGCTTAATAAAATCAATGCTGTGGCTATTTTCAGAGTCAACCTATAACCTAAAACTAAATAAATCAGTTACCCTTAACATGTGAAAAAAAGCACACATTATTCCAAATGTTCTGCTATTTTATGATGCACTAATATGCTGTAAGGATACTTGCGTTTAACCACTTAAGCCCCGGACCTTTAGGCAGCTAAATGCCCAAGCCAGGTTTTGCGATTCGGCACTGCGTCGCTTTAACAGACAATTGCGCGGTCGTGCGACGTGGCTCCCAAACAAAATTGGCGTCCTTTTTTCCCCACAAATAGAGCTTTCTTTTGGTGGTATTTGATCACCTCTGCAGTTTTTATTTTTTGCGCTATAAACAAAAATAGAGCGACAATTTTGAAAAAATGCAATATTTTTTACTTTTTGCTGTAATAAATACCCCCCAAAAACATATATAAAAAAAAAATGTCTGCTCAGTTTAGTCCGATAGGTATTCTTCTATATATTTTTGGTAAAAAAAATCGCAATAAGCATTTATCGATTGGTTTGCGCAAAATTTATAGCGTTTACAAAATAGGGGATATTTTTATTGCATTTTTATATATTTTTTTTTTTTTTTACTACTAATGGCGGCGATCAGCAATTTTTTTTCGTGACTGCGACATTATGGCGGACACTTCAGACAATTTTGACACATTTTTGGGACCATTGTCATTTTTACAGCAAAAAATGCATTTAAATTGCATTGTTTATTGTGAAAATGACAGTTGCAGTTTGGGAGTTAACCACGGGGGGTGCTGAAGGAGTTAGGCTTCACCTAGTGTGTGTTTACAACTGTAGGGGGGTGTGGCTGTAGGTCTGACGTCATCGATCGAGTCTCCCAATAAAAGGGATGACTCGATCGATGCAGCCGCCACAGTGAAGCACGGGGAAGCCGTGTTTACATACGGCTCTCCCCGTTCTTCAGCTCCGGGGAGTGATCGCGAGGGGGAGGCTAGAAACGAATAGCCGCGCCCTCGTCCCGGATCGCTCCCCGCGGGTTTCCGACCGCCGCATGTACCGGGGGGGGGGGGTCCCGATCGGACCACCAACCCGCGGAAAGGCGGGGACGTACATGTACGCCCATATGCCTGTACGTGCCATTCTGTGGACGTACATGTACATGCGGCGGTCGGCAACCGGTTAAGGACCTACAATCACATGCGTAGCACCCGCACTTACTCATCAAGGTAACAAACCACCAGCAGTAGTGAATGAGTTCAAATTGCCATAGCTTCCATTTGTCATTAAAGGGGTTGTAAAGGTTCACAGATTATTTTAAAAAACAAAACAAACATATCATACTTACCTCCACTGTGCAGTTAGTTTTGCACAGTGTGGTCCTGATCATCCTCTTCTGGGGTCCCACGGCGGCTCTCGTGGCTCCTCCCCGAAGAGCTAACTTCGTCTGGGAAGCACTTTCTCATGGGGGTTAGCTTGCGGGCACGCTCCTGTGCCATACAATTGGCGTCCATAGGCGCCGTGTCATTGGATGTGATTGACAGCAGCAGGAGCCAATGGCTGCGCTGCTATCAATCATCTAATGAAGAGCCGACAAGAGCTGGGGGAAAGCAATGCAGAATCGCACCCACAGAGATCAGGTAAGGGGTGAGGTAAGTAAAAGGGGGGCTGGGGGGAAGAGCGCAGTGACTGCAAGGTGTTTTTTCACTAAGGTGAAAAAACACAAAGGTTTACAAACACTTTAAAATGATTGTGGCTTCAAATAAGCTTTTAATTGACATGCTTTAATTATTTATTTATATATTTACCCTGCATCACATTTGGCTTTACATCTCATCATTTTGAATGCAAACAATAAAGTCTGTATACACATGAATTAAAGAAAGTAGAATGCACACTGTTATGTGGATGTGGCAAGATAGTTTCAAGTACATTTGTATGTACAGTACGCTTATGTACACACGATTGGTCCATCCGATGAAAACGGTCTGATGGACCGTTTTCATTGGTTAACCGATGAAGCTGACTGATGGTCAGTCGCGCCTACACACCATCGGTTAAAAAAACAATCGTGTCAGAACGCGGTGACGTAAAACACAACGACGTGCTGAAAAAAATGAAGTTCAATGCTTCCAAGCATGCGTCGACTTGATTCTGAGCATGCCTGGATTTTTAACCTACTAACCTACTAACGATCGTTTTTTTCTATCGGTTAGGTATCCATCGGTTACATTTAAAACAAGATTGCTTTTTTTTTAACCTATGGATAAATAACCGATGGGGCCCACATACGATCGGTTTGTTCCGATGAAAACGGTCCATCAGACCGTTCTCATCGATTTGACCGATCGTGTGTACGCGGCATTAGTTGGGATGCATGTTAATTGTTTGGTGGAGTGAAGGAATCATAAGGGCCCAGATCTGAAATCCTGGTGAGGTAGTTTACAGCTCATGGTCAGTAGCAAATTGCCTACTTTCCTGCAGTACAGAAACAGACTTTAAATGGGAAGAGATAGACTCGGGAAAATCTCTTAAAGGGGTTGTAAAGGTTCGTTTTTTATTTTCTAAATAGGTTCCTTTAAGCTAGTGCATTGTTGGTTCACTTACCTTTTCCTTCCATTTCCCCTCTAAATGTTTTTTTCTTTGTCTGAATTTCTCACTTCCTGTTTCTCCTCAGTAAAAGGGCAGCCAGAACCAATGACACAACAAAGCTCTTAATTCACTCCCTGGCCATCTCTTGCATCGACTACTGCAACTCCCTCCTCATTGGCTTACCTCTACATAGTCTATCCCCCCTTCAATCCATCATGACTGCTGCCAGACTCATCCACCTTACCAATCGCTCTGTGTCTGCTACTCCTTTCTGTCAATCACTCCACTGGCTTCCGCTCACCCAACAAATACATTTGAAATACTAACAACTACTTACAAAGCAATCCATAATTGAACCCCCAGCTACATCACTAGCCTAATCACAAAATACCAACCTAATCGTTCTCTTCATTCCTCTCAAGACCTCCTGCTCTCTAGCTCCCTTGTCACTGCCTCCCATGCTCACCTCCAGGACTTTTGCAGAGCCTCTCCAATCCTATGGAACTCCTTGACCCAATCTGTCCAATTATCTCCTACTCTCCTACAACTGTATTTTCATTTTCTCCATCAGCTCATACCCCACAGCAGTAGTGTATTTAGGATTTGTGCTGCCCTAGGCCTGACTAAACTCGTGACCCCCTAATTTAAATGACCCACCCTTCCTGTCAAGGCCACACCCCATTCTGTTAAGTCCCACCCTGTATTTTTCGAGTCAGGGCATAGATTTCCTCTCACTTCCTGTTTGGCTATGGGGCAGGAAGTAAAGGGAAATCTCTACAATGGGACAGGGATGGTAAAAAATAAACTGATAGGGGCTATAACCCTCCCTTACTCTATCCAAAATGAAAAGTGTTGCCTATAGTTCGACTTTAAGCACAGATTTCTGATAATTTTATGGAGAGGACTAAGAAGATATAACCATGGCAATGGTGCAGCAGAAAACATATAGCCCTGCGAGGAAGGTTTGTGGTCCAGGATGATAGGACAGTCAAAATTAAAAGCGGCGCCGCCCCGCATCTTTAGATAGGCGTAGCGCATCTCATATGCGCTACGCCGTCGTAACATTGAGAGGCAAGTACAGTTTTCACAAAGCACTTGCTCCCATATGTACGCCGGCGTAACGTAAATGGGCCGGCGTAAGCCCGCGTAATTCAAAGTAGCAAGGCAGTGGGCGTGTTGTATTATAATGAAGCATGACCCCATGTAAATGCATGGCCGAAGAACGGCGCATGCGCGCGCATGCTCAGAATCACGTCAAATTTACTCCCTAAGATACACCGGCTCCATTCATACGGCGTGAACGTAACCTACGCCCAGCCCCATTCAAGTACGACTTACGCAAACGACGTAAAATACGACGGCTGTTTCGACGTTTCCGTCGTCCATACCTTTGCATTACCTGTGCCTCATATAGCTGGGGTAACTTTACGCCAGACGTACGCCGTACGTAAACGGCGTATCTTAATGCGATGGGCGCAAGTACGTTTGTGAATCGGCGTATCTAGATCATTTGCATATTCAACGCGTAAATCTACGGAAGCGCCCCTTGCGGCCACCGTAAATATGCACCCAAGATACGACGGCGTAGGAGACTTACGTCGGTCGTATCTTGGCAAAATTCAGGCGTATCTGATTTCCAGAATACGCGTATAGATACGACTGCGCACATTTGGACTTACGACGGCGTATCTGGAGATACGACGTCGTAAGTCCTTTCTGAATCCGGCCCATTGTGTTCAAAATAACTAAGCAGTTAGTCACATTTCCAGCCTCTGTGTAGGTTGTACAGCTATGTATTGTAAGTACTTGGAGGCCTTTGCTACTGTCTAACTTCAAAGGAGCAGGGAGAAAAGGAGAGCAGGACTTGGGCTTGTTATTTTTAACCACTTCAGCCCTTGACCATTTGGCTGGCCAAAGACCAGAGCACTTTTTGAGATTCGGCACTGCGTCGTTTTAACTGACAATTGCGCGGTCGTGCAACGTGGCTCCCAAACAAAATTGACGTCCTTTTTTTCCACAAATAGAGCTTTCTTTTGGTGGTATTTGATCACCTCTGCGGTTTTTATTTTTTGCCCTATAAGCAAAATTAGAGCTACAATTTTGAAAAAAATGCTATATTTTTTACTGTTTGCTATAATAAATATCCCCTGAAAATATATAAAAAAAACAAATTTTGTCCTCAGTTTAGGCTGATACCTATTCTTCTACATATTTTTGGTAAAAAAAACACAATAGGCGCTTATTAATTGGTTTGCGCAAAAGTTTTAGCGTCTACAAAATAGGGGATAGTTTTATGGCATTTTTATAAAAAATTTTTTTACTAGTAATGGCGGCGATCAGCGATTTTTATCATGACTGCAACATTATGGCAGACACATCGGACACTTTTGGTGCTACTTTGGGATCATTTATACAGCGATCAGTGGTATACAAATGCACTGATAACTGTGTAAATGTGACTGGCAGTGAAGGGGTTAACCAGTAGAGGGCGCTGAAGGGGCTAAGTGTGTCCTAGGGAGTGATTCTAACTGTTAGGGGGCGTGGATTCCTGTGTCATGACACTGATCACTGCTCCCGATGAGAGGAGCAGTGTCCGAGGCGAGGCCGCTCTCCGCCGGTCACCGTCGCGCCGCTGTATTTCCTGATCTGCTCAAGTCCGTCCCCATCCATCCTCCTGTCAGAGAAGATCGCAGCGGATGTCTCTTTTTGGAGAGAGACAGATCCGCGCAGTGATGTCGTTGGGGGGTGGGGCGGTCCGTGCAGTGCAGTGCCCGTCCTTTGTGCTTCTCCTCCTCAGTCTCTGTCACCATCTTCTCCAGCCGGGGTTAATCCTGAGGGGGCGTCTGTACTAATGGAGGGGGTGTCTGTACTAATATTGGGGGGGTCTGTACTAATATTGGGGGGTCTGTACTAATGGAGGGGGTCTGTACTAATAGAAGGGGAGGTTTGTGGGGGGTCTGTACTAATGGGGGGGGTGGTTTATCCTGGGGGTCTGTACTAATGGAGGGAGGGTGGTTTGTCCTGGGGGGTCTCTACTAATGGAGGGGGGGTGGTTTGTCCTGGGGGTCTGTACTAATGGAGGGAGGGTGGTTTGTCCTGGGGGGTATGCACTAATAGAGGGGGGTGGTTTGTCCTGGGGGTCTGTACTAATGGAGGGAGGGTGGTTTGTCCTGGGGGGTATGTACTAATGGAGGGGGGGTGGTTCGTCCTGGGGGGGGGTATGTACTAATGGAGGGGGTGGTTTGTCCTGAGGGGGGTCTGTACTAATCAAAGTGGGTGGTTTGTCCTGGGGGTCTGTACTAATGGAGGGGGGTCTGTCAGCCCACCCCCTCTCAGCCCACCCTTCCTCTGTCAGCCCACCCCTCCTTTGTCAGCCCATCCTCCCTTTGTCAGCCCACCCACCTCTGTCAGCCCACCCCCTCTCTGTCAGCCACAGCAGGGAGCCAGGCCAGTAACCCACAGCAGGCTGCACCGTGTCAGCCAGCCACCGACCCACCCACTGACCCACGGCAGAGAGCCAGGGCAGCCAACAACAGCAGGGTGCCAGGCAGCCACCCACAGAAGCCAGCCACCCACGGTGATCCACCCACAGCAGGGCCAGGGTGCCAGCCACCCATGGTGACTCATCCACAGCAGGGCCAGGGTGCCAGCCAGCCACCCACACCAGGAAACCAGCCAGCCAGCCACAACAGGGTGCCAGCCAACCACCCACAGGAGCCAGCCAGCGTGACCCACCCAAAGCAGGGAGCCAGCCAGCCACCCACAGGAGCAAACCAGCCATGGTGACTATCCACAGCAGGATGCCAGCCAGACACCCACAGTGACCCACCAACACCAGGGATCCAGTCAGCCACAGCAGGGTGCTGGCCAGCCACCAACAGGTGCCAGCTAGCCACCCACAGGAACCAGCCACAGAGGAAGCGGGAGCCAGCCAGCCACAGAGGATGCAGGAGCCAGCCACAGAGGATGCGGGAGCCAGCTACAGCTACAGCACCCATAGTTAAGGTATGATTAGCGCTACAATTGTATTTCTACTTTGTGAGAGGTTGGGGCAGGGGTGAGAGTCATGGCAGAAAGAGGGGGTCCCATTAGACTCTGTTGTAGTCTCTAATGGGGCCTAGAGGGGACACTTTCTAGCAGACTGTCCATGGGACACTGTTAGAAAAAAAAAACCTCCAGGTCCCATTAGACCAGGCGGGGCCAGGGGTGGGTAATGGTAGGGCCAGGAATGGGTCATGGGCAGGGCCTGATAGGGCCTCTTTGTGGATGTTTAGGTGACCAGGGGGCGAGGGGTAAAGATGGGGTGGGGCGCCACAGGATTAGCTCACACAGGGCACCTGAACACCTAAGGCCGGTGTCTTGTCGATCTAGTTCCCCTATCGAGATGGTTCCCTGCTTGACTGCACAGGCGCAGACATAGCCCACAAAAATCTCCGAACCTCGGGCGGCATTCAGGCTCATTCCTCAACATTCCCGTGGATTGGAGGATGTTGAAAAAAGAGCCAGGAGGCCGAGCGAGCGCAGCGAGCCATCCGAGTGAAGCGAGGACGTGAGGCCGATTGGCCACTAACAGCAAATTCCACGTCGCCCTGGACCTCTTTCTACAGCTGCTCAGGTTCGGCGATTTCCGTTGGCTCGGATTGCGCCTGCGCAGTCAAGACAGGAACCATATCGATAGGAGGAACCATATCGTCAGATCACCGGCCCTGCATGCCCATTTGCCTATCCATGCCATTCTGCCGACGTAAATGTTCGTGCGGCGGTCGGCAAGTGGGTAAAAAGTATCTACTTTACTGTGTATTTTTCTGACTTTTTACTTTTTAACGCCTACTTCTTTGGGGAAAACAAAAATATATATTTTTAACAGAACAATTATGTAAAGTTGAAATGCAGCAGAAGAGTGTTTTGTAGGCGTCACCATATTGTCACAAGCAGTAATGTTCCATAGATATGTTTGGCATGCTGCTAATTAGTGTGTGGATCCTGGCTCATTACAGAGCCGAGAGGCAGTTTGACACATTTGTGTGGAATTTTCCTAAGCTTACAACGTCCTTGTGTGCCAGCTAATGAACTAACTGTTAGACTAATTACTTTAGACAAACCTGTTGACATTTTCTATTAGGACTAGTTTCATGGCTGCGGTATAATCTGTGGGGAATGTATGTATCTGTTTTATTTATTTAGAATACTCCCCATACTCCATGTCATTGACAATAGTAGGTGAAGTAAAATATCATCAGCTTTACTTTTTAATACATTTTCAAATACCCAATAGCTACACAATGAATGTCCCAGGCAGGGCTCAAGTCCTGCGGGAACGCGTGGGAACGGAGTTCCTGCACTTTTTTCACAGCAGGAACTCAGTTCCTTTTGCAGGACTAGAGCAGCCGAGCCGATCCTTCACTAAGCGGCGATGCCCAGCTCGAGTCACTGTCAGGGGCAGGCGAACCTTAGTAATCCTTTATGTTACTGGGCGCTTCCTGTATATGGATTCATCAGGTAGTGTGCGGGTATTCAGTCACTTCCTCGATGCCGTAATGTCTGTTTCCCAGGAGACATTGTGGAGGTCTGCCGCGAGTTATTGCGGGATTTAGAAAGAACTTGCGGTTTAGTAATTATGCATATCAGCGTATAATTTTTTTTTTGGTGGGGGAAGTGGATCTTGGGTGGGAGTTCCCACACTTTTTTCCCCAGGACTTGACCCCTGGTCCCAGGCCTATTTTCTTGGTGAAAATTGACCATAGCACATTCCTTTCAGAGTGAAGGTCTTGTATTCAGTTGGTTAGAAAAATCGTTGCTTCACATATGCATGAACATTTGGGAAGGAGGATGAAGGGAGCAACAGGATACCTGCCAGTCTCTTCACAAAACTCAGTCTTCGATCTTCTTTTTTATGTGTAGCACTACCCCCGTAGGAGCTGCTGGTTTGGATTTGGGCCTTGCATGTTACCTTGTTCCTCGTTGTCTAGGGGTTGAGAGCAGTGATGTATTTAGGTTTTGTGCTGCCCTAGGCCTGACTAAACTCGTGCAGCCCCTAATTTAAATATGACCCACCCCTTTCTGTCAAGGCCGCACCTCTTGTTAAGATCCGCCCTGAAATTTTCGAGTGTGGACACTAGTTCCGAGGGCCTGGGAGGGGAGGGGGCAATGAATTCCCTTAACCACTTAAGCCCTGGACCAAAATGCAGGTAAAGAACTAGGCCCCTTTTTGCGATTCGGCACTGCGTCGCTTTAACTGACAATTGTGCGGTCGTGCGACGTGGCTCCCAAACAAAATTGGCGTCCTTTTTTCCCCACAAATAGAGCTTTCTTTTAGTGGTATTTTATCACCTCTGTGGTTTTTATTTTTTGTGCTATAAACAAAAATAGAGCGACAATTTTGAAAAAGATTCAATATTTTTAACTTTTTGCTATAATAAATATCCCCCAAAAATATATAAAAAAATTGTTTTTTTCCTCAGTTTAGGCCGATACGTATTCTTCTATATATTTTTGGTAAAAAAAATCGCAATAAGCGTTTATCGGTTGGTTTGCGCAAAATTTATAGCGTTTACAAAATAGGGGATAGTTTTATTGCATTTTTATTTTTATTTTTTTTACTACTAATGGCGGCGATCAGCGATTTTTTTTTGTGACTGCGACATTATGGCGGACACTTTGGACAATTTTGACACATTTTTGGGACCATTGTCATTTCCACAGAAAAAAATGCATTTAAAATGCATTGTTTATTGTGGAAATGACAGTTGCAGTTTGGGAGTTAACCACAGGGGGCGCTGAAGGAGTTATGTTTCACCTAGTGTGTGCTTACAACTGTAGGGGGGTGTGGCTGTAGGAGTGATGTCATCGATTGTGTCTCCCTATAAAGGGGATGACACGATCGATGCAGCTGCCACAGTGAAGCACGGGGAAGCCATGTTTACACGCGGCTCTCCCCGTTCTTCAGCTCCGGGGACTGATCGCGGGACCCCAGCGCTGATCGGGTCCGTGGGTCCCGCGGTCCCACGGCTGGGTAGATGTACAGGACGTACCTGTACGTACATCTGCCCAGCCGTGCCATTGTGCTGATGTATATATGCAGGAGGCGGTTGTTAAGTGGTTAATTTACATATATTTCCTCTAACTTCCTGTTTGGCTATGGAGAAGGAAGTGAAGGAAAATCTCTGCAATGGGACAGGGATGGTAAAAAATAAACTGACAGGGGCTATAACCCTACCTTACTCTATCCAAAACGAAAACAAAAAGTGTTGCCTATAGTTCTACTTTAAGCAAAAATTTCTGATAATTTTATGGAGAGGACTAAGAAGATATAACCATGGCAATTAGGGTTGTCCCGATACCGATACTAGTATCGGTATCGGGACCGATACCAAGCATTTGCCCGAGTACTTGTACTCGGGCAAATGCTCCCGATGCTTTACCGATACTTGTACTGTCTCCTCCAGCCCCCCTCCGTTTTGCTGCAGTCCGTCTCCCTCCCTGTCCCCCGCCGTGTTTCTCTCTCTCTCCGTGTCCCCTGTGTTTCTCTCTCCCCCCATGTATCCCGCCGTGTATCCCTCCGTGTATCCCGCCGTGTATCCCTCCGTGTATCCCGCCGTGTTTCTCTCCCCTCCCGTGCTCCTCCTCCACCCCCTGGAACTGTCAGGATGGAGAGCGGGGTAGGAGCCGGTAAATCCGTCTCCTTACTGCTCCAAATGGACAGAGTCAGTGATGACTGACTGTCCATTCACATAACTGAAACATCGTAACCTGTGATTACAATGTTTCAGTTTATGAATGAAGAGAAGACGCTGTCTTCTCTCCTTTCATTTTCAACGCAGCTAATGCTGCTGAGAAAGGGACAGGGGAACATGTGTCCCTAGTCCCTTTCTCTGTCTCAAAGGAGAGATGTCAGAGGTCTGTTAAGATTTTTTTTTTAAATTAAACAAATTGTTAAAGATAAAAAAATAAATAAAAATACTGACACATGTCCCGCTGTCACATGAGATTAAAAAAAAGTATCTGTATTCGGTATCGGCGAGTACTTGAAAATAAGTATCGGTACTTGTACTCTGTCTTAAAAAAGTGGTATTGGGACAACCCTATAATTAACAGTGGGAGGTTATTAAAGGGGCATTAAATACCAGGAGTGCATTATGTGCAGATTTGGAGAGGTAACACAGAGTACAGAGTTCAAGGGTGCGCTGCATACAGAGTGCAGAGTTCAGATGTCCGCTACACACAGAGTGAAGGATTCAGCCTTCTTCCACAGCTGCTAACCTCTGCATTCTCTATCCACATCTCACTTTCACCCCTCTTTAGCTCTGTGCAGGCAACCCCCTCTACTGCCCCCATATTCTCCCCCTTCCTTAAAAGCTCCACCCTCTTCCACCTTACTTTTGTTGCTGTATTAAGTTGAAGCACCCAGCCAGCTCTAGTACCTCCCCACACACTGTAGGTGGCTCCACCTCTCTCGCTTGCAGGGAGATCATCCATTGGGGATGTTGGCATCCTCTTTGCACTCTGGGCACCTGCATCTCCCTTGTCCCCATCCTGTACTCAGTGGGAGCCATGCAGGAGATCAGATCTACAGGAGCCATTGAGAGTCAAGCTGTAACTTGTAAACACAGAAGCCGGACTTCTGTATTTACAAGTGATAGCGGTGAGCAGGGAGCAGAGGGATTTGAACCAGAGGCGGTGGAACCTTGTTCTACCAAGTTCTAGCTGAAAAAAAGCCCTGACTTTACCTATATACTTCTATTCACCCCATATGTTATACATCTTGGTAAGGGACTATTCCAATCCATTAAGGTTCAGCACTGTTCCATCTATTTTATTATTGCCAGAACTAGGACCAACTATAGCTCCTAAAATGACTGTGCTGGTACGTAAAACCAATACCATGGTTTTTAATATTCTTTAAAAAATGTAAACATTATTTTCTATATTCAAATGGATTATATATATTATATTTGACCACACCCACTATTTGTCATAGTTTGGAGGGTGTGTGTGGGTGGGGGGGGGGAGTGGCTCATGGTTGAGTTCCTGCACCTGCTTTCTGAGAAAAAAGCCCTGGGTAAAGTGTTAGTGCAGCATACCTAGAGGTGTATAAAGAAATAGCATAGGGCTAATAACTCTACATCATAAGAGTATTCTTCCGAGAAGTTATTTCAAATAATCATTATGAAGATGGAATGGAGTTTAAAGGACGACGATTATCGGCCCCCCAGCCCCCCCCCCCCCGTTTACTAACCTGAGCCCTGGAAAATCCGAACGCGCTTAATCGTTGCCCAGGCTTCTTGGCCCTTCATTAGATAGATTCATAGCAGCGCAGCCATTGGCTCGAGCTGCTGTCAATCAAATCCAATGATGCGGCTCGTCGGGGGCGGGGCAAGCTAACCCCCTCAGGAAAGAGCTTCCCAGAGGGGGTTAGCTCTAGCGGGGAGGAGCCTCGAGAGCCGCCGTGAGACCCCAGAAGAGGACGGTTGGGGCCACTCTGTGCAAAACTAACTGCATAGTGGATGTAAGTATGACATGTTTGTTTTTTTTGTTTTTTTAAAACACGAACCTTTACTATCACTTTAACCACTTGCCGCCCGCCAATGACAGATTGACGGCGGCAAAGTGGTTGTAGAATCCTGACCAGACGTCATATGACGTCCTCAGGATTCTGAGCCGCTGCGCGCCCCCGGGGGAGCGCATCGCGGCGATCGTTGTTGCAGGGTGTCAGTCTGACACCCCGCAACACTGATCTAGGTAAAGTGTCTCTCACTGGGACACTTTACCACGGGATCAGCCGTGTCCAATCATGGCTGATCATGATGTAAACAGCAAAAGCCGTTAATCGGCTTTTCCTCACTCGCGTTTGTCATACGCGAGTAGAGGAGAGCCGATCGGCTGCTCCTCTGACAGGGGGGGTTTGTGCTGATCGATTATCAGCACAGCCCCCCCTGAGGATGCCCACTGGACCACCAGGGATGCCCACTGGACCACCAGGTATTCCACTAGATCACCAGGGATTTAAATCAAAGGTATGCCACCCTAGACCACCAGGGATGCCAATCAGTGCCACAATGGATGCCAATCAGTGCCCACAATGGGCATCACTGATTGGAAGACATTGTTTGGCACTGATTGGCATCCATTAGTACAACACATTAGTTAATGCCCATCCATGCCGCCTATCAGTGCCCATCCATGCCGCCCATCAGTGCCCATCCATGCCACCTATCAGTGCCCATACGTGTTGCCTATCCCTGCCCATCCGTGTCGCCTATCCCTTCCCATCCATGCTGCCTATCCCTGCCCATCCGTGCCACCTATCCCTGCCAATCCGTGCCGCCTATCCCTGCCCATCCGTGCCGCCTATCTCTGCCCATCCGTGCCACCTATCCCTGCCCATCCGTGCCGCCTATCCGTGCCGCCCATCCGTGCCGCCCATCAGTGCCGCACAATGGTGCCCATCATCAGTGCCACCTCATCGGTGCCCATCAGTGCCACCTTATCAGTGCCAGTCAGTGCAGTACCATCAGTGCCCATTAGTGAAGGAGAAAACGTACTTATTTACAATGTTTTATAACGGAAACAAAATTATTTTATTTTTTTTCTAAATTTTCGGAATTTTTTTTTTTTTGCAGAAAATAAATATCCCAGAGGTGATCAAATACCACCAAAAGAAAGCTCTATTTGTGGGTACAAAATGATAAAAATTTAGTTTGGGTACAGTGTAGCACGACCGCACAATTGTAATTTAAAGTGCAACAGCGCTGAAAGCTAAAAATTGGTCTGGGCAGGAAGGTGTATAAGTGCCCTGTATGGAAGGGGTTAACTGTAAATTGTGTCTGTCTATAAAAATATACAAAAATCAAGAAGAGAATATTATTAGGAAAATGTTATTAACAATGATGATTTTGCATTTGGCCTTGTTTGTTTTTAAAAATAAGATGGCATCATCCCTGAGCCCCTACTGCAGTTGACTTTGCAGAAATACATTTATTTAGGAACTTTTTTAAGCATTGTGTGATGCTGGCATCTAAACAATTTTTTGTCACATCAGGTAGAAGGGAACAGGTTGAGCAATTGTCTCCACCAGGTTTATTCATTAGTTTTCCCTCCTTCCCTTCAATTCCCCCAAGGTTTCTCATGTATCTTTTCAGAATAATTAATGATTCTGTTTTGCAGAAAAAAAATTGTCCATATTTCATGTTTAAGTAAGAAAAATGAGAGCCAGATGGAACTGAGGATGTCATTTGACTGATAATATTTTGTCCTACATGACCCACATTGGTGATAAACTCATTGGGGTTGTAGGGCATGTAGGTTGTTCCCTTTGAAGATTTCCCTTAGCTTAGTGAATGTGGTAAAAATTCATTTTGCAAAGAATACCCAATTACGTGGAAAATAGAAAAAATAATAATTTGTGCTTGTACATGATTGGATGGTGGTCAGTAGAGTCAGTAGAGCTTCAACTTGAACTTTGGGCTGGAACAAAAAGGTATGATAGCAGGGCAAGGGTTATACCCTTAGGCCCGGATTCAGAAAGACTTACGACGGGCGTATCTGTAGATACGCCGTCGTAAGTCCGAATCTGCGCCGTCGCAACTTTAAGCGTATGCTCAAACTGAGATAGCAACTTTGCTTTGTGAATACTGCACTTGCCTGTCAAAGTTGCGGAGGCGTAACGTAAATAGGATACGTTACGCCCACACACAAATACGCGCTCCCTACCTGAATCTACCCCTTGATATTTCTAGAACATTGGAAGTGACTATTATTTACCCTATTCCCCATTCCAGCAGGCTCCAGCACTGCCCTCTTCTCCCTGAAGCTCTGGCCTGTGGTTCCTTGGCATCATCCCCGGATTGAGGACACTGCCCCCGGACCAAGTCCCCGGATTGAGGACACTGCCCCCGGACCAAGTCCCCGGATTGGGGACACTGCCCCCAGACCAAGTCCCCGGATTGAGGACACTGCCCCCGGACCAAGTCCCCGGATTGAGGACACTGCCCCCGGACCAAGTCCCCGGATTGAGGACACTGCCCCCAGACCAAGTCCCCGGATTGGATTTGAACAGGAGCTGGGGCAATTTCGAAGACAGTCAGTGCAGAATAAATAAAAAAATCTGAATTACACACCCCCATTTTGCCGCTCTTACTAGCTTAGGGGGGTGTATTTTTTTCCCATTATCTGTGCCCCTTTCTGATGATCATGTACTTGTCGGAGTGGAGAAAATATTTCTTTAGTTTCAGGTGCATGCCCATTCTGCTCCGCTCACATGTTCTTCTGCCTTGGCTCAAGTCCCGGCCAGCCACCTCCCTGCTTATCTCCTTGCCTTCCCTTCCTCCGCTCCCCACCCAGTAGTAGACGGGGGCCGAAGAGTAAGACTTGACAGGCTGTGAGGCGGGCGGCAGTGGTGACGGGCAGAGAGTCGCTGATTGCAGCCATTACTAATAAAAAAAAAAATGTCCCCTGATTTCAAAATCTGGTCACTTTATGCAGGGGGCAGGTGTGCGACCACGGCTTGGAGCAGCTTAGAGAGGGGGCTGCAGTGGATCAGTGGACAGGCCCGCAGAGACAGGGAGCCTGCAGGAGCATGGAATATGGTAAGCGTTTCTCCTACACATATCAGCCATTTAAATCTTACAATCTTATCTTGTGGGGACTGGGGATCAGTGTTAATTTTGGCAGCAAATTTCGATTTAGTTTTAGTCTAATGCCGCGTACACACGATCTGCATGAAAAAAAACTTTGTTTTTCAGCATGTCCAAAAAAATACGTTTTTCCAGCTTCATCATTAACCACTTAAGGACCGGACCAATATGCTGCTACATGACCCATAGGTTTTTACAATTCGGCACTGCGTCGCTTTAACAGACAATTGCGTGGTCGTGCGACGTGGCTCCCAAACAAAATTGGCGTCCTTTTTTCCCCACAAATAGAGCTTTCTTTTGGTGGTATTTGATCACCTCTGCAATATTTTTTACTTTTTTCTATAATAAATATCCCCCAAAAACATATATAACATTTTTTTTTCTCAGTTTAGGCCGATACGTATTCTTCTATCTATTTTTGGTAAAAAAAAAACGCAATAAGCGTTTATCGATTGGTTTGCGCAAATTTTATAGCGTTTACAAAATAGGGGATAGTTTTATTGCATTTTTTTTTTTATTTTTTTTTACTACTAATGGCGGCGATCAGTGATTTTTTTCGTGACTGCGACATTATGGCGGACACTTCGGACAATTTTGACACATTTTTGGGACCATTGTCATTTTCACAGCAAAAAATGCATTTAAATTGCATTGTTTATTGTGAAAATGACAGTTGCAGTTTGGGAGTTAACCACAGGGGGCGCTGTAGGAGTTAGTGTTCACCTAGTGTGTGTTTACAACTGTAGGGGGGTGTGGCTGTAGGTCTGACGTCATCGATCGAGTCTCCCTATATAAAGGATCACTCGATCGATGCAGCGCCATAGTGAAGCACGGGGAAGCCGTGTTTACATACGGCTCTCCCCGTTCTCCAGCTCCGGGGAGCGATCGCGACGGAGCGGCTATAAACGAATAGCCGCGCCGTCGTCTCGGATCGCTCCCCGAGGGAATCCGACTGCCGCATGTAGCGGGCGGTTCCCGATCAGACCCCCGACCCACGTCTAGGCAGGCACGTACAGGTACGTTGATGTGCCTGTCCGTGCCATTCTGCCGACGTATATCTACATGCGGCGGTCAGGAAGTGGTTAAAAACGACGTTGCCCACACACCATCGTTTTTTGAAAAATGATGAACAAAGCGCGGTGACGTACAACACATACGACGGCACTCTAAAGAGGAAGTTCCATTCGCCTTTGGGCTGCTTTTAGCTGATTCCTTGTTAGTAAAAGACGATTTGCGCTTTTTGCGCTTTTTTGTTACAGCGTGATGAATGTGCTTACTCCATTATGAACGGTAGTTTTACCAGAACGAGCGCTCCCATCTCATAACTCGCTTCTGGGCTGCGCGGGTTTAAAACGTCGTTTTAGCCCACACACTATCATTTTTTACAACCCGAAAAATGAAATTTTTTAAAACGACGTTAAAAAATGCAGCATGTTCGAATTTTTTTACGTTTTTCAGAAGCCGAAAAACGATGTGAAGCCCACACACGATCATTTTAAATGACGTTTTTAAAAACGATGGTGTGTACGCGGCATTAGTGTTTGGACTAAAATGGCATTTTAGTTTTAGTCCCATTTTAGTCTTTTGCGATTGTTTTAATTTTAGTCGTATTTAGTCGACTAAATCTCCAGTACATTTAGTTGACTAAAACTAATTTTAGTCATCTAAAATCGAATGGGTGTAGTTAAATTGTAATGCATTATTTAAGCATTTCTCTACAATTTCCAAACTCATTATATACGGCTTGAGAGAAAAATCAAATACAGTAAAACCTTGGTTTGAGAGTGACTTGGTTTGAGAGCATTTTGCAAGATGAGCAAAATGTTTTAATACATTTTGCCTTGATATACAAGCGATGTCTTGATACAAGAGTAGCGTCATGTCACAACTGAATATAAAAAAGAAATGAGGAGCCTCTAAGGCCCCGTACACACGACCGAACATGTTTGCTGAAACTGGTCCGCAGACCAGTTTCAGCAGACATGTTCGGTCGTCTGTACAGCCGAGCGGACAGGATTCCACCGTACATTTGCCCGCCAGACCGTTTTTGAGCGGGCAAATATTTCTAAACTTGCTTAGAAACATGTCCGCTGGAATCCTGTCCGTCGGACATGTTCGGTCGTCTGTACAGACCTACCGTACATGTCCGAGCGGCCGCCATCCCTCGCATGCGTCGAATGACTTTGACGCATGCGTGGAAGCATTGAACTGCCAGGGCCGCGCACGTCGCCGCGTCATCGTCGCGGCGACGGCGCGGCCTCGTCGCCGCGTATCGTGTACGCATGGATTTCTGTATGATGGTGTGTGTGTACAGCCATCAAACAGAAATCTCCGGGCGGGCATGTACGCTGAAAACGGTCCGGCGGACCGTTTTCATCGTACATGTTTGCCCGTCTGTACGAGGCCTTAGTGTAGCAATATGGTTACATTTAATGAAGGTACAACATTTAGCAACTTATTGCTACACTTAGAGGCGCCTCTCTTCTCTTTTCTACCCTGTAAGAAAAATGCTTTGATATACAACTGCTTTGGATTACAAGCATGTTTCTGGAATGAATTATGCAAGGTTTTACTGTATGTTATTATTTATGGTATTGAGGTATGAACATGCAATACAGACCAGTGTTAATTTTTACGTCAAATTTAAATTTAGTTTTAGTCGCATTTTAGTCATCTCAATTGTTTTAGCTTTAGTCATGTTTTAGTCGACTAAATGGTTTTAAGTTAGTCGACTAAAATGTTTTAGTCGGTTTTGTTCCAAACTTCAGCTTCCACCTCATACATGAACCAAGGGGAAATCCCCCATAAAAAGTCAACAGACATTTTGCTTTTAGTAAATCCATCCCATTCAGTCTATCAGAGATGTTACAGCAGATTCATCACAGGGTTTGACAAATTTGCTTGGAATCTAGGAGCCAGCTAAAAAAGTTAGGAGCCAGAAAACACGCCTGACGAGCTTGCGCACAGAAGCGAACACATACGTGAGTAGCGCCCGCATATGTAAACGGTGTTCAAACCACACATGAGGTATCGCCGCGATTGGTAGAGCGAGAGCAATAATTCTAGCTCCTCTGTAACTCAAAACATGCAACCTGTAGATTTTTTTTAAACGTCGCCTATGAAGATTTTAAAGGGTAAAAGTTTGTCGGCATTCCACGAGCGGACGCAATTTTGAAGCGTGACATGTTGGGTATGAATTTACTCGGCAAAATATTATCTTTCATAATATTAACCACTTAAGGACCAGCCCATGTACATATACGTCCACAATATGGCACGTACAGGCACATGGGCGTATGGGTACGTCCTCGCCTATTAGCGGGTGGGGGGTCCGATCGGGACCCCCCCCGCTACATGCGGCGGTCGGGTCCGCTCGGGGAGCGATCCGGGACCACGGCGCGGCTATTTGTTTATAGCCGCTCCGTCGCGATCGCTCCCCGGAGCTGAAGAACGAGGAGAGCCGTGTGTAAACACGGCTTCCCCGTCCTTCACTATGGCGGCGCATCGATCGCGTCATTCCCTTTATAGGGAAGACACGATCGATGACGTCATTCCTACAGCCACACCCCCAAACAGTTGTAAACACATACTAGGTGCACCCTAACTCCTACAGCGCCACCTGTGGTTAACTCCCAAACTGCAACTGTCATTTTCACAATAAAGAATGCAATTTAAATGCATTTTTTGCTGTGAAAATGACAATGGTCCCAAAAATGTGTCAAAATTGTCCGAAGTGTCCGCCATAATGTCGCAGTCACGAAAAAAATTGCTGATCGCCGCCATTAGTAGTAAAAAAAAAATAAAAAATAAAAATGCAATAAAACTATCCCCTATTTTGTAAACACTATAAATTTTGCGCAAACCAATCGATAAACGCTTATTGCGATTTTTTTTACTAAAAATAGGTAGAAGAATACGTATCGGCCTAAACTGAGGAAAAAAAATGTTTTTATATATGTTTTTGGGGGATATTTATTACAGCAAAAAGTAAAAAATATTGCTTTTTTTTCAAAATTGTCGCTCTATTTTTGTTTATAGCGCAAAAACTAAAAACCGCAGATGTGATCAAATACCACCAAAAGAAAGCTCTATTTGTGGGGAAAAAAGGACGCCAATTTTGTTTGGGAGCCACGTCGCACGACCGCGCAATTGTCTGTTAAAGCGACGCAGTCCCGAACTGTAAAAACACCTTGGGTCTTTAGGCTGCATATTGGTCCGGGGCTTAAGTGGTTAAAAAAAATGGGGATAACATTACTGTTGTCTTATTTTTTAATTAAAAAAGTGTAATTTTTTCCCAAAAAAGTGCGCTTGTAAGACTGCTGTGCAAATACAGCGTCACAGAAAGTATTGCAACGATTGCCATTTTATTCTCTAGGGTGTTAGGATAAAAAATATATATAATGTTTGGGGGTTCTAATTAGAGGGAAGAAGATGGCAGTGAAAAATAGTGAAAAATTACATTAGAATTGCTGTTTAACTTGTAATGCTTAACTTGTAATACCAACGGCCACCACCAGATGGGGCCAGCTCACACATCTGGTGGTAATAACTTGTAATACCAACGACTCACCACCAGATGGGGCCAGCTCACCTTCCAAGCCAAGTCGCCAGGACACCATTTCTAGTCGCCATGGCGACCTGGCGCCCGGGATTTGTCGAGCCCTGGCTATGTACATAGTGTAGAGTTCTGGGGTGCGCTGCATAGAGTGCAGAGTTCAGCCTTCTTCCACATCTCACTTTCATTCCTCTTCAGCTCTGACCTCTGCATGCAACCCTCCTCCACCACCCCCATCTTCTCCCCTCTTTAAAAGCTCCACCATCTTCTATGTCTTCATTTTGTTGCTTTATTAAGCTGAAGCACCCTGCCAAATCTAGTACCTCTTGCACACTGTAGGTGGCTCCGCCTCTCTCCCTTGCAGGGAGATCATCCAGTAGGGGTGTCAGGATCCGCACTGCACCGTGGCCACCTGCCAGGGGCGGACTGACCATTGAGGCTCTCGGGCACTGCCCGAGGGCCCCATGCCACTAGGGGGCCCCATCAGGGTTGCCAGGCTCAATAAAACCAGGGACAGTATGTAAAAATTTGTGTTTTTTTTACATCTGTCCCTGATATGTCCGAAACCGACATGCTTTTGATGTGAAAATCCTGAGATTTTAGCTGCCCTGCCTCTGCACTCCCTCCTGGCGTGGTGGCCATCTGTAAGCCCAGGGGCCCCATAATCTTCTATTGCCCGGGGGCCCCATGAGTTGTCAGTCCGCCCCTGCCACCTGCATCTCCCTTGTCCCCATCCTGCACTCAGTGGGAGATGCTCAGGGGAACAGATCATTGGGAGACAAGCTGTTAATTGTAAACACAGAAGCCGGACTTGTGTTTACAAGTGATAGTGGTGAGCAGAGAGCAGAAGGCCTAAGCCAAAGGTGATGGAACTGAGTTCCAACAAGTTCCAGCTGTAAAAAATCCCTGATAATTGGGTATAGTATATCACCCATCCATGATGTCATACACCCAGGCCATCTCTCCCACTGGTTGTTCTGTTTAAATTCTGAGAAATCTGCAAAACACCATAACATGCAAAAAAAGTCCTGGGTGCTCATGTGTCCACAAAGAAAAACAGCATACGTGTTTAACCACTTCCCGCCCTCCATATAGCAATACGACGTGCGCAAAGTGGTTCATTTTACCTGACTGAACGTCATATGATGTCCAGCAGAAAAAGCCGCGCCCGCGGGGGGCATGCAGTGCGACAATCGTTGGTGTGGCGTGTCAGTCTGACACACGGCAACTCCGATCTAGGTAAAGAGCCTCTGACTGAGGCACTTTACCACGTGATCAGCTGTGTCCAATCACAGCTGTTAACAGTGTAAACAGGAAAAGCCGTGTATCAACTTTTCCTCTATCGTGTCTGACAGAGTAGAGGAGAGCCGATTGGCTGCTCTCCTGACAGGGAGGTCTGAGCTGATTATCAGTGCAGCCAGGGCCAGATTCCAGACAAGGCCAACAAGGCCAGGCCTCACGGCGGCAGTGGGTGCAGGGGCGGATTCCAGACAAGGCCAACAAGGCCAGCCCTCGGGGCGGCAGTGGGTGCAGGGGCGGCACTGCAGCTGAGAGGAGAGGACACTTTTATTTCGTGAGTCCCCCCCCGTCATGTCACGGATGGTGAGAGGAGAGAAAACAGAGGGAAGAGGAGGCCATCTCAATGTAATTTTCTGCAGCAGCAACACCCAATGATCAATGTCATTTTTGGCAGCAACATCCCCGCGCCTCTCAATGTCATATTCGGCAGCAGCACCCCCCCTGCTTCCCAGTGTCCTGCCGAAAAAGTCCCCCGGCGAATAATGTCCCCGAGGATGCTCACCCAGGACCACCAATGATGCCTACCCATGACCACCAGGGATGCCAATCAGTGACCATGAATTATGCCAATTAGTGCCCATCAGTAATTCCTGCCAGTGCCTACTCATCAGTGATGCCTATCAGTGCCATCTATCTGTGTCCATCAGTGCCGCGCATCAGTGCCGCGCATCAGTGCCGCCTATCAGTGTCGATCAGTGCCCATCAGTACCACCTATAAGTACCCATCAGTGCGGCCTTTCAGTGCTCATCAGTGTTGCCTATCAGTGCCCATCAGTGCCACCTATGAGTGCTCATCAGTGCTTCCTATCAATGCCCATCATTGCTGCATATCACTGCCACCTATCAGTGCTGCCTATCAGTGCCCATCAGTGCTGCATATTAGTGCCCATCATCAATGCCCATCAGTGCCACCTCATCAGTGCCCATCAGTGCAGCCTCATCAGTGCAGCCTCATCAGTGCCCATCTGTGAAGGAGTCAACTTACTTATTAAAAAAAAATTATAACAGAAACAAAGAGAAACTCTTTTTTTTCTCAAAATAATGAGGCTGTACTGACAGGCACTGATAAAGCGGCACTGATGGGCACTGATGAGGTGGCAGCAATGAGGTGGCACTGATGAGATGACACTGATGGGCACGGATAGGCGGCACTGATAGCCCCCCCCATTTTACTTACCCGAGCCCTGGAATTTCCCATGACGGGGATAGATTGATAGCAGCGCAGCCATTGGCTGTCAATCAAATTCAATGATGCAGGCGCCGGGGGGCAGGGCCGCGTCCTGCATTCGGCGTTGATGGGCACTTCTCCTAGGGGGTTATATGATGCAGGGAGGAGCTTCGAGCCCCCGGAAGACGGTGTTCGGGGGGCCACTCTGTGCAAAACGAACTGCACAGTTGAGATAAGTATGACATGTTTGTAATAAAAAAAAAAAGAAATCAAAGCTTTACAATCACTTTAAAAGCCACAAACCCTACCTCCAGAATCTGGGGCACATTTGTGTCCATTGGAGGGACTGGAAAAGCAAAATCTTATCCTAAATACCTCTCCTTTTTACAGTTCTTTACACAGATGTTGAGCGAGGTCTAGGCATCAAAGTTTGCATCTTAGGCCCTAACCAACCTTTCCTGGACTGTGCATCCTATGGCAATTTGTGAAGGCTGCAGTAAGCTACTTCCTTCTAAGGCCCCATACACACGAGAGAATTTATCCGCGAATACGGTCCAGCGGACCGTTTCCGCGAATAAATCCTCTCGAGGATTTCAGCGGATTTCCATGCGATGGAGTGTACTCACCATCGCATTGAAATCTGCGCCGAAATCCTCTGGCGATGACGTGTCGCGCCGTCACCGCGATTATGACGCGGCGACGTGCGCGACGCTGTCATATAAGGAATTCCACGCATGCGTCGAATCATTACGACGCATGCGGGGGATCCCTTCGGACGGATGGATCCGGTGAGTCTATACAGACCAGCGGATCCATCCGTTGGGATGGATTCCAGCGGATAGATTTGTTTAGCATGTCAGCAAATATTCGATCTGCTGGAATCCATCCCAGGGGAGATTTATCCGCGGAAACAGATCCGCTGGCGTGTGTATTTTTCAGCGGATGGATTCTATCGTGTGTATGGGGCCTGAGGGACTTATCCCCTGTTCTGCACCTATTCTACAAACTAAAAGAAGTTCTCTTTAGTATTTTATGTTAAAATAATCTTTCCCAATACATTCAGTTGTATGTCGACTCCTTTAAGCGGGGTCGCAGGTGCCCGCTGCACAGCAGGGGGTGCCGATGCTCGTGGACGGAGGTCGCGATGGTCACCGGCCATGTGCGATTGCGGGCACAGGAGGCAGAACAGGAATGTGTGTAAACACACACATCCCTGTTCTGTGGGGAGAGAGAGAGATCGTGAGTTCCTACTAGTTGGAAACCTTGGGCCAGATTCAGATAGATCAGCGGATCTTTCGACCCGCGTAATCTATCTGATTTAAGATCCGCCGCCGCAAGTTTTAGAGGCAAGTGGGTAATTCACAAAACACTGGGGGCCAGATTCACGTAGCTCAGCGGATCTATAGATCCGCTCGTTCTACGTGAATTAAGATCCGCTCCCGCAAGTTTAGGAGGCAAGTGGCTAATTCACAAACCACTTACCTCCAAACTTGCGACGGCGGATCCTAAATCCCCCAGCGGAATTCAAATTCCGCGGCTAGGGGAGTGTCATATTTAAATCAGGCGCGCTCCCGCGCCGATTTAAATACGCATGCGTCGTCCGGGGAATTTCCCGGCGTGCATTGCTCCCACTGACGTCAATAGGACGTCAGTGGTTTCGATGCGTACGCAAACTACGTAGTTCCGTATTCGAGAACGACTTACGGAAACTACGTAAAAAAATACAAATCGACGCGGGAACGACGGCCATACTTAACAATACTTACCCCTGCTTTTAGCATGGGTAAGTATACGACGGGTACCGCGCTACGGAAACGACGTAAGAACACAGCGTCGGGTCCGCGTACGTTCGTGAATTTCGCGTATCTCGCTGATTTACATATTATTCAGTGTAAATCAGCGGGAACGCCCCCGGCGCCATTTTTAATTCAAAAAAAAGATCCGACAGTGTAACACAGTGTGACACTGTCGGATCTCAGCCCTATCTATGCGTATCTGATTCTATGAATCAGGTGCATAGATAGGACTAGAAAAAATCCGAGATACGATGGTGTATCTGAGATACACCGTCGTATCTGCTTCGTGAATCTGGGCCTAAGGCTGCATTCACACCTTGGCGTACCTAACTAATCGCAGCGTTTTGTCCCGCGAATTGCGGCGACAAATTGCGGCGTTTTGTACCGTGATTTTGTCGCCGCGATTGTGAATGCAGCTTACCTCCAGGTCCACATCTCCTATGCCGGACACCGAAAGCCGCCTGAAAAAAAGGTCCCGGACTTGTTTTCAGGCGGCAGGCGTACGGCGTTCGGCGTGGAGATGTGAACCATCTCCATAGAGGGCAATGTAAAATCATCCCTCCAGCTTCTTAGGGGCTGCTGCGGCGTCGCGCTTCAGACGTATATACGCCTAGGTGTGAACAGAGCCTAACCTCCAAACTTGGGGCGGCGGATCGTAATTCCTCTGGCGGAATTCAAATTCCGTGGCTAGGGGGAGTGTACTATTCAAATCAGGCGCGTCCCCGCGCCGATCGAATAGCGCATGCATTGCTCCAAATGACGGCGCAACGACGTCATTGGTTTCGACGCTTACGTAAATGACGTCCATCCGTATTCGCGAACGACTTACGCAAACGACGTTAAAAATTCAAATTTCGTCGCGGGAACGAAGGCCATACTTAACATTGGCTGCGCCTCATAGAAGCAGGGGTAACTATGCGCCGGGAAAACCCTTACGTATACGTCGTAAAAACACTGCGTCGGGCCCGCGTAGGTTCGTGAATTGGCGTATCTCGCTGATTTACATATTCTCGGCGTAAATCAGCGAGAACGCCCCCAGCGGCCATTTTTAAATTGCAGTTAAGATCCGACGGTGTAACACAATTACACCTGTCGGATCTTAAGCATATCTATGCGTAACTGATTCTATGAATCAGGCGCATAGATACGACCGGCCTAACTCTGAGATACGACGGTGTATCAGGAGATACACCGTCATATCTCTTTGAGAATCTGGCCCCTTGATCTGTCATCTCCTATAGTCAGTCCCCTCCCTCCACTGTTAGAACACACACTAGGGAACACAGTTAACCCCTCGATCACCCCTAGTGTTAACCCCTTCCCTACCAGCACTGATTGCTGTATAGTTGTCAATGGTCCCAAAAATGTGTCAAAAGTGTCCGATCTGTCCGCCATAATGCCGCCATTACTAGTAAAAAAAAGAATAATAATAAAAATGCCATAAATCTATCCCCTATTTTATAGACAATATAACTTTTGCGCAAACCAATCAATACACGCTTGAAAATGTTATTACCAAAAATATGTAGATGAATACATAAACTGAGAAAATAAATGTACTTTAGAAAAAAAAATTGGGGATATTTATAATAGCAAAAAGTACACAATATTGTTTTTTTTTCTAAATTGACGGTTATTTTTTTGTTTATAGCGCAAACAATTAAAACCGCAGTAATTAAATGCCACCAAAGGAAAGCTCTATTTGTGGGGAAAAAAAAGGACGTAAATTGTGTTTGGGTATAACACACAACTGTGCAATTGTCAGTTAAAACGACGCAGTGCCGTATCGGAAAAAATGGCCTGGTCATTGAGCAGCCAAATCTTACAGGGCTGAAGTGGTGAAGACACAAAATAAACCACCACAAAACATCCATTTTATAGGGACTTTGAATGCATTATGAAATGATAATTAATAGCCAGATTCAGGTAGGGTTACGCCGGCATATCAGTAGATACGCCGGCGTAACTCTGAATCTAAGCCGTCGTAAGTTTAAGTGTATTCTCAAACTGAGATACACTTAAACCTAACTAAGATACGACAGCCTGAGCCGTCGTATCTTAGGGTGCAATATTTACGCTGGCCGCTAGGTGGCGCTTCCATTGAGTACGGCGTAGAATATGCAAATGACTAGATACGTCGATTCACGAACGTATGTGCGCCCGTCGCAGTAAAGATACGCCGTTTACGTAAGGTGTTTTCCGGCGTAAAGTTATTCCAACAAATAGCTGGCCTAGTCAATGTTAAGTATGACCGTCGTTCCCGCGTCAAAATTTTAAAATTTTACGTCGTTTGCGTAAGTCGTCCGTGAATGGGGCTGGACGTAATTTACGTTCACGTCGAAACCAATACGTCCTTGCGGCATACTTTGGAGCAATGCACACTGGGATATGTACACGGACGGCGCATGCGCCATTCGTAAAAAACGTCAATCACGTCGGGTCACCAATCATTTCCATAAAACACGCCCCCCCATCCTCATTTGAATTAGGCGCGCTTACGCCGGCCCATTCACGCTACACCGCCGTAAGTTAGGAGGCAAGTGCTTTGTGAATACAGTACTTGCCTCTCTGACTTAAGGCGGCGTAGTGTAAATACGATACGCTACGCCGCCTTAAAGATGCGGCGCCCTACCTGAATCTGGCTATAAATGTTTTAAAGCTTGCTGACACCCCTCACTCCCAAACTGCTTTGGAGAAACCATGAAAATGGATTGTAATGTTTCTGAGCATGCGCACGGGGATGCGTCCACGGGACGGCGCATGCTCCGTTCGTTATAAGTATGTGTCTGACACTCAGCCCATCATTTGCATGGGGTCACGCCTCATTTGCATGGCTCACGCCCACTTCCACCTACGCCGGCTTACGCCTGAGAAACCCAGCGCAGTTTTGGGAGCAATAGCTTTGTGAATTGCATGTTTGCCTCTCTGCGCTGCGTCAGCGTAGCGTATATTATTTGCGCTACGGTGGCGTAATGTGCGCCCCCACTCTGTGTGAATCCGGGCCCTTATATTTATTCTGAATATCTAGATTTTCTGGTCCTTGCCCTGAATGTGCACTGCAATAATATAATTAGCCACTAGGTGGCAGAAGAACCTAACAATTATTTATTATCATTTGATTTTTCTATGAAGAAACACAATTTTCATGGCCTTGGAAGTTACCAAATCCTAAAGGAAAAGAGATGTTAGGCAACTGAACTATATACCTCCATAGAGGACAGTAACCTATGGCCATTCGTCATCTTTTGGACACACAAACAGCAAGATGTTAATAGCTGCCTCCCTGTAATAAATTTGTAATTTTATAAAATGCCCAACTCCCTGAGCGTTTTTGTTCCATTAAAGTCCCACTTTTTGAGGAACTCTGATTTTACATGTATCTTCCTGAGGACCCGCATTTTAAAATAACCTCTATTACTGTCTGTGATGCCTCGTACACACGACCGTTTTTCCCGACTGCAAAACTGCGATGGAGCTTTTGGCTGGGAATCCCGGCCGTGTGTATGTTTTTCGCAGTTTTTCCAACTGCCCAAAACTGACCAAAATCCGCCAGACAAAAAAAGAGAACCAGTTCTCTTTTTTCTCGCCGGTAAAACCGGTGGACATTTGCCCAGCGTTTTTTGGCAGTTTTCCTATGGGAAAAACTGCGATGGAGCATACACATGGCCGGGATTCCCGACCAAAGCTCCATCGCAGTTTTCCTGTCGGAAAAACCGGCCGTGTGTAGGGGAAAGACTGCTCGAGCAGGTTCTCGGCTTTCCCCTCGGGATTTCCGATGGGAACTTTTCCCGTCGGAAATCCCGCACGTGTATACAGGGCATAAGGCCTATTTTTTTCCTCAGATTCGTTACTATTCCTCTTTCTTTTTAAAGCGGATGTGCCAGTAAAAAAAAAAATATTAAAAGCCAGCAGCTACAAATACTGCAGCTGCTGACTTTTAATATTAGGACACTTACCTGTCCTGGAGTCCAGCGCCGTCCGCAGCAGAGGATGAGCGATCGCTCGTCGCTCTGCTGCTCCCCCCGCCATCCTCAGTGAGGGAACCAGGAAGTGAAGCGCTCCGGCTTCACTACCCGGTTCCCTACGGCGCATGCGCGAGTCGCACTGCGCCCGCCGATTGGCTCACACGCTGTGTGCTGGGAGCCGAGTGTTCCCAGCACACAACGGGGGACAGACGGGAAGTCTGGAAAAACCCGTCTTTTGCCCGAGACGTGTGGCCGGAAGTGGGTGCAAATACCTGTCTTTAGACAGGTATCTGCACCCCCCTCCCCCTGAAAGGTGTCAAATGTGACACCGGAGGGGGGGCGGGTTCCGATCAGCGTGAGTTCCACTTTAGGGTGGAGCTCCGCTATAAGTGGTATATTAAGAGTGCAGTTTTGAATTAAAGTGATACTAAACACACACGGTATCATTTACATTGTCCCTTCTATTTCTATATATGGATGATGGCACTGTAATTATTTTAATAATAATAAAAAAAACTTCGAAGCACCTTTTTCCTAATGGATATAAAGCGGTCACATGACCCAGATCTTTCCCAGCCTGCCTGCAGGGAAACATAAGCTAGTCCTCTGCTGCTGGTCCCCTCCCGCTGCCTATAAGAACGATCAAGCGGCGGAACTGCCGATTTGATCATTCTTATCATGCACAGAATCAGCGGCTGAAGACAGCGATATCTGAATGATGCCTGTAGCTGCAGGCATCATTCAGATATCACCGCACAAAGCCGAGGACGCGATTAAGTGATTAAATTAAAATCTACAGACAGCATCCAGACATGTTGTAGACAAAAGAAGGCAAACGGGAAATGTATCTATATAGGTATACTGGGCTGGATTCACATAGATCAGCGGATCTTTAGATCCGCGTGATCTATGTGATTTAAGATACGCTGCCGCAAGTTTGAGAGGCAAGTGGGTAATTCACAAACCACTTACCTCCAAACTTGCGGGGGCGGATCATAAAACCCCCGGCGGAATTCAAATTCCGCGGCTAGGTGGAGTGTACCATTTAAATCAGGCGCGTTCCCGCGCCGATTTAAATGAGCATTCGCTGTCCGCGAAATTTCCCGGCGTGCATTGCTCCCACTGACGTCACTAGGACGTCAATGGTTTCGACGTGAGCGTAACTTGCGAAGCGCGGGTTTCTGAATCGGCGTACGTAAAAAAATTCTAAATCGACGCGGGAACGATGGCTATACTTAACATTGGCTGCGCCTCATAGAAGCAGGGGTAAGTATACGCCGGGAAAACCTCTACGGAAACGTCGTAACAACACTGCGTCGGGTCCGCGTACGTTCGTGAATTGGCGTATATCGCTGATTTACATATTTCTCAAGGTAAATCAGCGGGAACGCCCCCCGCGCCATTTTTAAATTGCAAATAAGATCTGACGGTGTAACACAGTTACACCTGTCGGATCTTAGCCATATCTATGCGTAACTGATTCTATGAATCAGGCGCATAGATACGACGGGCCTAAGTCAGAGATACGACAGTGTATCAGGAGATACACCGTCGTATCTCTCTGTGAATCTGGACCAAAGTGTGAAAACATGTAAAGCAAATATACAGTATAGGTGAAAGGGATATTTTTGTTATGCTATATTTATTCTGGAATAATTTTTAAAGATGGAATATTTTAATTTATGATTGAAACCATTAGAAGAGGTTCACTGTAGGGAGGTATTTGTCAGCGATTAGCAACTGCAGCTGGAATGTATAAAAATGTATAAACAACATACAAACCACGACCACATGGAGCATTTCAAACAATGTTAATAATTAAAATTTAATTACAATGTCTTCATTGCTGACATAGTACACTCACACATAAATCACCGTTTATTTACTTTATTGCTGAGGCACAGAAGGCAGTTTACTTGGAAACATTTTACTGGATATATTGTAACACTTTTTATTTCAAGATGTTAAAGTGTATTATTAACCACTTAAAGTGGTTGTATACCTGTTTGTGTAACTTTTACCTACAGGTAAGCCTATAATAAGGCTTACCTGTAGGTATAAAGAATATCTCCTAAACCTGTATGGTTTAGGAGATATTCCCCCCGCAATGCGCCGCTGGCCCTTGCTGGTTTGAAATCTCCCGTGCGCATGCGCTGGAGTGACGACATCGCCGCTCCAGCCAATCACAGCGTTGTAGCGGCGATACCCGGAAGACACGCCAGGCAAGATAATATCTCGCTCGGCGTGGACCAGGTAAGTTCCCTACTCCTCGTTTTAAGGTAAGTATTTAATTTCATAATGAGCTAGTATGCGGTCCATACTAGCTCATTATGGCTTTTGCCTTTCAGGTGAAAAAAAAAATTATTTGCGGGTATACAACCGCTTTAAGGACCAAGCTTCTTTCTGAGATTTTGGGCCAGATTCTCAAAAAAGTTACGACGGTGTATCTCAGGAAACACCGTTGTATCTCTGTTTTTGGCCCCGGGTATCTATGCGAGTGATTCCTAGAATAATTTTCGCATAGATACGGCCAAGATCCGACAGGTGTAAGTCACTTACACCGTCGGATCTTAGATGTAATTCGACGCTGGCCGCTAGGTGGCGTTTTCGTTCAGTTCTCATTTGACTATGCAAATGAGCCTGATACGCCGATTCCCGAACGAATTTGCGCCGCGTAGTCGTCGTTTCTGTAAGCGTAAGGTTACCCCTGCTATATGAGGGGTAACCTTACGCCAGTCCGCCGTATGCCATGTTAAGCTTGGCGTCGGGTCAGCATCGTCTTTTTCCGACGGTTACGTCGTTTTACTAAGTCGTCTGCGAATACGACTTTACGTCAATGACGCTCACGTCGGCGTCATTGACGTTTTCCGTCGTGAGCTGGAGCATGCGCACTGGGCTCTTTTTCCGCCCGTCGCAGTTCGATCGGCGCGGGGGCACGCTTAATTTTAATACAAGCCGCCCCCTTTGAATTACGCGGCCATACGCCGGGCCATTTACACTACGCCGCCGCAAATTACGGAACAAGTGCTTGGAGAATACGGCACTTTCTCCAGTAAGTTGCGGTGGCGTGGTGTAAATGGCTTACACTACACCAACGCCGATTCTTTGAGAATCTGGCCCTTTGTGTTTACAAGTTAAAAACTGTTTTGCGAGAAAATTACTTAGAACCCCCTGTAACGGAATGACCCGGGACAAACAGAGACTTTGGAAGGATGAGGGGTACTCCTGTGCCAGCGTCATTAATAACTCTTATGTCTAGGGTCACCTTATGTCCGATAGGGCCATAGGGTGACTGAGAAATTATATCCTAAATTACAGGACAGGGGACATTACTGATAGCTCATATTGCAAAGTGTTGGTTTATTCTATGACTCATCCCTCTGTGTAGACTGTTGACATGCTAATTGAGTCTGGTCCAGGATCTCTAATTATGTATGCTAAATACTGTTGTGTGTGTGGAATGGAACTTGTCAAGCTGTATGCGGAGACAGAACGTCTGTCTAAAGATATGGTTTGAGGGGAATTCATTGTGTGATGGTGTTTTGTTTGAATTCTGTTAATGAAGGAATGTGACTTCTCAGGTGGAGTGATTAGATCATGATAATTATAGCCCGGCACCGAGATGTCTGGAATGTTTAGCAATTAGCCATCTGAAGGTGTATTAAAGCCCCCCCCCCCAGGGTGTGAGGTGTGGGTGGAGAGTTTGATGGTTTCTTTCATGCTTAAACTGTATATAACCTTGAGAGCTAACCATTAAAGTTGTCTTGCATTTGAAACCAGAACACAGAGCTGTGTGTCTCGTGTCTGGGGGGAATTCTTATGGGTCGTGTTCGTTTGCCTGATTGTGGAGTGTCGATAAGCTGTCGTGGGTTGATGGAAGGTAGTAAACGGTGGTGACCGTTAAACCCCCCATACATTATATACATATTTTTTATTTTATAACACCCTAGAGTATAAAATGGCGGTCGTTGCAATACTTTTTGCACACCGTATTTGAGCAGTGGTCTTACAAATGCTTTTTTTTTGGAAAAATTCACTTAAAAAAAAACAAGACAACAGTAAAGTTAGCCCAATTTGTTTTATACTGTGAAAGATAATGTTACGCCGACTAAATTGAGTATATTGATACCCAACATGTCACGCTTCAAAGTTGCGCCTGCTCGTGGAATGGCGACAAACTTTTACCCTTAAAAATCTCCATAGGCAACATTTAAAAAATTCTACAGGTTGCATGTTTTGAGTTACAGAGGAGGTCTAGGGCTAAAATTATTGCTCTCGCTCTAACAATCGCAGCTATACCTCACATGTGTGGTTTGAACACCGTTTTCATATGCGGGCTCACACAGCGCGTCGGGATGGGGAGCTTTAAAAAATATCGTATTTATTTTACTTTTAATTTAAACATTTTACACTGTTTTTTAAGAAAAAAAATTGGATCACTTTTATTCCTATTACAAGGAGTGTAAACATCCCTTGTAATAGAAAAAAAAGCATGACAGGTTCTCTTAAATATGAGATCTGGGATAAAAAAAATACCTCAAATCTCATATTTACACTGAAATGCAATAAAAAAAATGAATGTCATTTAAAAAAAAATTGGGCTTGAAGAGCATTGGATGGCAGTGGTATGGAGACAGGTGGGGGCCATCTTCCCCTCACTCATCTCCATGCTCCAGACCAAGAAGGATCCAATCACCTCCACCGCTACCAACGGCTCCAGTAAGCATCGGAGGGCACAGAAGAGCAGCAGGAGGGTGTGCCCCTCTCCTGCCGCTGATAAAAGTGATCTTGCGGTGAATCCGCCGCAGAGATTACTTTTATCTGAAAGCGGCCCGCCCGCTCTTGAAGAGGATACCGGGTTATGGCAGCTAGCTGCTGCCATAACAACAGAATTCATCTTCAAAGTAGCGACATATAACAACGGTCGATGGTTCGTAAGTGGTTAAAGTGGATGTAAACCCATTTTTTTTTTATGAAGACTTCTACCTGGTACAGTAGAGGATATCAAGTCTTATGTGCACATTCTTGCCACAAATAGTTAATCCCACTCTGAGCAATTCTCTTATCTTTTTTTAGTAATATAAAAAAGGACACACAGATAAATGTGTGGGGGTTTCTTCCCCTGTGCTGTGAGTGACATCTCATTTTCTTATCCCATGCACAAGCAGAGAGCAGGCAGAGTCTCCATGATTTAAGTTTCACAGCCCTCCTCCTTTCTTCTCCAGCTCTCCCAGGATTGTCTGCTCCACACCTCAGCATTATTGGGCATGCTGAAGTCATCTGGTGCCTTTCCTGAGGCCCCGTACACACGACAGAGGAACTCGACGTGCTTGGCACGTCGAGTTCCTCGTCGAGTTTTGGGATGAAGCCGCCGAGGAGCTCGGCGGGCCGCCTTCTCCCATAGAACAACGAGGACAACGAGAAAATAGAGAACATGTTCTCTATTTTCTCGTCGAGTTCCTCGGCGGCTCCATCGAGCCAAAACTGTACAGACGACAGAGTTTCTCGGCAGAATCCGGGTTTTGACCGAGTTTCTCGGTGAATTCTGCCGAGAAACTCTGTCGTGTGTACGAGGCCTGAGTTTTCACTGGATGTTGTTATTCATCAGAGGAGAAAATACATAGTGCAGCTCCAGGAGCCAGCAGAAATCAGGCACGCAGGATCCAGGGCAGGTGCATCTAGTTAGTCAGAGCTGGGCAGAGGAGAAGCTGCAGTGATTTGATTATTGCCATGGTGCAGTGTGTGTGTGTCTGAGCTAACATTGATTTTGATCACAAGCGTGTGTTATGTGGGCGTGAGGGGGGGAATGCATAGCCGTCTTTACCGCAGGGCAAAAAGGGCCAGCTGCCCAGGGCCCTGTCAATCTTTAGGGGACCGATTTAAGCAGAGCTGCCCCTTAAGCCGCGGTCCGCCCATCGCCTGACTGCACTTTCTGCGCACAGAAGCCGGTACCCGGCCGGGCATCGGCGCACTGTGCAGTCTCTGCTGCTGAATATTTTCCCTAGCAAGGAGCGAGGAGTGGGCAGGGCCTTGAGCTCCACTGACGCTCTGACCCCTTCCCTTTAAGATACTCTACAGCGGACAGTTGAAGACACACTAAGTAATCCCAGGCAGCAAAATAGTATTCAATAATCCAGATTTAAATACAGTACTTCATAAGAGCGATATATGATGCAGGTAACTCTAAGCAGAAATAGTACTTATCCGTTTTGCAGGGATGAGTGTTTTTCCAGAGTATTGCAGCAGCAATGGGATTCTTCTATGGAGGGTCTCCTGGTGGGGGAAAGCTTGGGGTGTCCGCAGCAACTCTAGCAAGGTTAGCAGCGCAGCTCCAGCAGTGGGATGGTCTCCAGCTCAGGGATGGATGGTAGCTGTAGTATGGTAGCTAATCCGGCTACGGCCAACAATAATAGAACACCGTTTCTATGTGGGCTCTGAATGCCTTTATAGGCAGGAGACAGGTGCAATGCATAAGCACTGATCACTGATTCCAGCGCAGCGAGGAGGTGCGGCGCACTTTCGCGCTCCAAGCAGGAACGTACGCTGCGCCGGGCGATGACGTCATCGCGCGATCGCCGTATGCGTTTCAGCGTGAGAGCGCCTGTTACAAAAGGAGACTGCTTTAGGTGAAGAACACAGAAGCTATCTATAGTGTCTGACTACCTGCGTTAGGAATATGTGTGACAGCCAGCATCTTGGAACCTGGAAGTGGCTCTTTGCATGAACATGTTGTCACCTCTGCGAGTCCGCTTTAACCTCGTTACACAGGTCACAGGTGTTACCTCTCAGATTTTAGAAGTGGACAACCAAACAAATTTAATATTCATATTCTAGATTTCTCTTTATTTTTTGTGGTATACTGTATGTAATAATGAAAGCTTAAAGGGTTTGTAACCCTACATTATGATTTGCTGCCAGCCCCCCCCCCCCCCCATATTAGGCTGCCATTCTGCACTGTGTGATTGATTGTTAAAATCAATGCCTCTTAATACCTTTTTGTGATGTATCTTCAGGCTGGTCATGTGACTCCCGGCTGCTCTCCATGGGATGGGGCCGAAATCTCCCTCTAAAGTCAGCCAGAAGGTTGTGTGGCCCCTCCCACTGTAGCCCTGGATCGGAGTAGGAGTCACGTGACCAGCCTGAAGATACAACACAAAAAGGTATTTAGAGGCTTAGGGCTAGATTCAGATAGAAGTGCGGCGGCGTAACGTATCGTAGATACGTTACACCGCCACAAGTTTTCATCGCAAGTGCCTGATTCACAAAGCACTTGCGATGAAAACTACGCCGGCGGTCTCCGGCGTAAGCCCGCGTAATTTAAATGGGCGTGTGCCATTTAAATTAGGCGCGCTCCCGCGCCGGACCGACTGCGCATGCTCCATTTCGAAATTCCTGCCGTGCTTTGCGCGCAGTGACGTCATTTTTTCGAACGGCGATGCGTGTAGCGTAATTCCGTATTCCCGGACGGCTTACGCAAACGACGTGAATTTTTAAATTTTGACGCGGGAACGACGGCCATACTTTATACAGCAATACGATTGCTGTGTAAAGTTAAGGCACCAAAAACGACTAACTTTGCGACGGGAAACTAGACTAGCGGCGACGTAGCGAACGCGAAAATCCGTTGTGGATCGCCGTAACTCCTAATTTGCATACCCGACGCTGGTTTACGACGCGAACTCCCCCCCAGCGGCGGCCGCGGTACTGTATCCTAAGATCCGACAGTGTAAAACAATTACACCTGTCGGATCTTAGGGATATCTATGCGTAACTGATTCTATGAATCAGTCGCATAGATACTCTGAGAGATACGACGGAGTATCTGAGATACTCCGTCGTATCTCCTTTGTGAATCTGGCCCTTAATTTCTAACAAACAATTACACAGTGCAGGATCGCAGCTTACAAGAGAGGGGGTGGCAGTGAATTAAAAAAACATTATTTTTTTACTAACAGCAGAGGGGGGGGGGGAGTTGGGAGTGCGGAGACACAGACTCCCGAGCTGACAGGCAGGGAGGGGAGAGAGGACAGGGGAGAGCAGAGAGGAGAGCTGCTGATGACGGAGACTTGTACAATGACCACGGTGTCAGGGCTCAGTAGTTATGATAAACCGTGGTCAGTTTACAGAGGGGGGGGGGGGAGAAACAGGCAGGATCAGGCAGGTTTTCTACAGCTTCCAGAGGGACAGGTTAGACAGCACCAACACTGTGCTGTTTAACCTCCTATAAGGGAGCAGGATCTCTTTTTTTTTAGGGTTATAAACAATTTAACGCTAAAAAAAAGAAAAATATTACAGAAGGGTGAGGCTAGCCGCTGGTAGTAGAGAAAACATTGGCAGTGATGTTCATATAAAGCACAAGCAATCCCCTGCAGGCTGCAGCAGACCGCAAGTTATTTTAGTTCTTACTCCACAGGGTATTCCAGACACTATCTAGTACCTTCTTCTGGCATAGGTAATTACATCTGTAGGATAGGGGTGTGGGGTGGGAATGACTAATGGGAATCATGTTACATAGCTATGGATAGCATACACATTTTATAGTTTCAGGGGAATTTCTTTGTGGAGAATTTTATTAACATGATGACATGGTGATGTCAGTGTCAGATTTTAGACTTATACATGGAAAACATTAGATGAATCTTAAAAAGCTGGTTAAATATTTGCTAGTTAGTGCAAAACTGGTGTTATATGTATGGTAGGCAACACTCATAGGCATGCACAAAGGGTATGCCAGGTGTTCCTGGGCACACCCTAATTATTCCCCCTGATTCCTGTCTCCCCTTGCAGTGCCGCCAGCTTCCCTCCCCTCCTCTCAGTAGTGGGGAAGGGGCTGGTAAATATTTCATTAACCAACCCCTTCCTTTTCTGAATGAACACAGTGGCCCGGATTCAGAAAGATGAGCGGATCTTTCTGCGCGCGTAACGTATCTCAGATACGTTACACAGCCATAAATTTGGGCGCAAGTTTCGTTTTCAGAAAGAACTTGCGCCCTAAGTTACGGCGGGGTAACGTATGTGGGCCGGCGTAAGCCCGCCTAATTCAAATGGGGATGTTGTGGGCGTGTTTTATTTAAATTTAAGATGACCCCGCGTATTTTACACCGTTCGTGAAAAAATCCCAGTGCGCATGCTCGAAATTACGCCGCAAGTCGTCATTGCTTTAGACGTGAACGTAACTTACGTACAGCCCTATTCGCGAACAACTTACGCAAACGACGTAAAATTTTCAAAACTTGGCGCGGGAATGAAGTCCATACTTAACATTAGCTACGCCTCATATAGCAGGGTTAACTTTACGCCGGAAAAAGCCTAACGTAAACGACGTAAAAAAATGCGCCGGCCGGACATACGTTTCTGAATCGGCGTAAATACATAATTAGCATATTCCTTGCGTAACTATACAGAAGCGCCACCTAGCGGCCAGCGTAAATATGCAGCCTAAGATACGACGGTGTAAGACACTTACGCCAGTCGGATCTTAGGGAAATCTATGCGTAACTGATTCTATGAATCAGGCGCATAGATACGACGCCGCAACTCAGAGATACGACGGCGTATCCGGAGATCCGCCGTCGTATCTCGTTTCTGAATCCGGCCCTGTGAGTGATCTGTACAGATTGCTCCTGTCATCATTCTTAACTGAAGCATTGTAAACTGTGTTTATTGTACTCAAGAGTTAGACATCAGTGTCCGTTTAGACCATGGGTGATCAACCTGTGGCCTTCCAGCTGTTGCCAAACTACAAGTCCCATCATGCCTCTGCCTTTGGGAGGGAGCTGCTGGTTTAGATTTGGGCCTGCCGTTACCTTACTGTTCCATACACTCGCTTCAGGGGTTTTACTTGAAGAGTTGTCCAGAAGAATGTACGCACCAACACCAAGTCTCCTTTGGGTGTTTAATTAACAAAGTTCTCCAACTGAGGGGTAGAGGGACAGGGAAAGACTCACTTTGCGGATCACTGGTACAACTTAGATCCAGAGTATTAACTCAGCTCCACACTTGATCTTTAGCAACCACCAGATAGTAGACATGTGCATTTCGTTTCGTTACGAATTCGAATTCGGACAAATTTTTCATTATTCGGAAATTTGTATGCATCCGAATTTCCGAATGACAAAATTAACGAATTTAAACAAATTCGAAAAAACGCGAACGAAATTCGAATTCGAATCGAATTCAAATCGAATTTGAAAACAAATTTGAATCGAATTTGAAAACAAATTTGAATCGAATTTGAAAATATAGAAATCGTTTTTCTAAAAACTACAATAAAATAGAATATAAAACATTAAAGCAATAGAAGCAAAAAGAATAGAATAGAAGTTAATAGAATGTAATAAAATAGAACATGACAGTCTTCCGAAATTCGAATAGTATAAATTTGAATTCTAGAATAGATTGGAAAATAATAAAAATTTATGGAAACTAAAATACAAAAAAATTGAAAAACAATAGAACAGAATAGAATCAATTATAATATATATTATATTTTATTCTATCCTCTTGTTTTTCTTTTCTATTCCATTCTAATCTTTTCTATTCGAATTTGAATTCATTTTATACGAAATTTGAATTTCTTATTGAATGAAATCGAATTTGAAGAAAAAAGATTATAAAAGACTAGTTTCATATTAGAATTTGAAATTTTTTTGACCGAATTCCTAAAAAGTCGATCAAATTTGAAACATTAAATTAGATTAGAAAAAATCTACTGTATTCGAAAAAATTCTATCACATTTGAAAAAAATCTACCGAATTAGAAAAAAATACTGCATTTGAAAAATCTACTAAATTAGAAAAATCTACAACATTCGATTTTTTTTTTTTTTTACATATAACCATTTTCCAAAATTCGAATTTCATATAGAATGAAATCGAATTGGTATAGAAAAGATTAGAATAGAATAGAAAATAATATAAAAGTTAATAAACAAGAAAAACAATAGAACAGAATACAATCAATTATAATATATATTATATTTTATTCTATTCTCTTGTTTTTCTTTTCTATTCCATTTTCTTATTGAATGAAATCGAATTTGAAGAGAAAAGATTATAAAAGATTAGTTTCATATTAGAATATGAAAACATTTTGACCGAATTCCTAAAAAGTCGATCAAATTTGAAAAATGTAATTCGATTAGAAAAAATCTACTGCATTTGAAAAAATTCTACCGCATTTGAAAAAAATCTACTAAATTAGAAAAAACTACCACATTCGATTTTTTTTTTTACATCAGAATTCGATTTCATTCTATACGAAAGTCGAATTTCAGAAGATGTTTATATATATATATATATATATATATATATATATATATATATATATATATATATATATATATATATATATATTGTAATATTGGGGGTGTTTAGCTCAAGTGGGATATGCGATTTTAAGCGATTCACGCCAGTCTGGAACTATGTTTAAGGGCTTGTTGGCCCACTTTTATTGAAAAGGCAAAAATAAACAAAATCCAAACATAGGTTTCCCACGCAGGGGGTTTTCACTGTCCACACAGAACTGTACCTTCAGCCTCCTGGCTTATACGTGCCAAAGAAAATACCGAGCCACCTCGCTCTTGTCAGCAGTAGCACAACTGCTCAGGCTCCAGCATGGAGCTCTCCTGACTCCTGTCAGCAACCTTAGACTCAGGTCTCTGGGGTTTCACAGTGCACACCTGCACTATCCAGCTTCTCTAGCTACTTCCGTGCACACCTGCACTCTCAGGGTTCTCCCTTGCAAGCCTGGACTCCTGGGGAGGGTGGAGCCCAGAATGCTGGTCCTGAGTCTGCTATCAGGCCCACACACACCTGCACAATCAGTGTGCTGATCTATCTGAAAATCTGGACCCAGGACTGGGGATTTCATCCCACCCAGATCTCTACGAAATCCCCGGGCTCCAGGTCCCAAAGTGGACTTTACTAACAATTGAGGCAACTGAAATGCCAGTTTCCTCTGTAAACTGCAAGCTTCCTGGAGCCCCTCAACCAGTCCCATTGAAAACCCTGGGTCACCACACCCCTGGGGTACCACACTACTACAATATATATATATATATATATATAGAGAGAGAGAGATATATAAAATATTTGTTTTCTGTTCTGTGCTATTGTTTTTCTATACTATTCTCTTCTAGTATTCGATTCTATTTTAATCTTTTCTATTCAAATTCAATTTCATTCTATACGAATTTCAGGAAATGGTTATATATAGTTTTGTTTAAATGTGGTAGCATTATTTCGAATTTGATAATTTTTTTCGAATTCGGTAGATTGGTTTTCGAATGAGGTAGAGTTTTTTCGAATGCGGTAGAATTTTTTTCGAATACGAAATGAATCCCGAAAACGAATGTAATGAATGCAACGAACTTAACTAAACAAATTTAATTAAATAACGAATCTAAACGAAACGAAACACATTTTTTCATCCTGCACATGTCTACCAGATAGGCCCACTCTCACCGGCCTAGCAGCTGATGCAAAGCTCGACAAAGTCCCTGCCACAGACTTAATGAGTGTCTTCAGGCCATCCCACGATCTTCTGCCACAAGATCATGCATGTGTGTTTGTGCTCTGGGGTCTGGAGAAGCAACAGCCCCACCAATCCACAACTTTTTGCTTTTGCTAGCCATACATGACACTTTTTCTGAAAATTTGAACCATGTTCGAGCCACCTTGAATTAAAAATACAGATGGAAAAAAGTAGCAGAGTAGTTGCCAAATGAAACAGTCTAGCGCTTACAAGCTCGATCAAGCAATATAATATTCATGAAGTTAAAACTTGTCAATTAATTTGCAGATTTATTGAAATGGCTGTGAATGGCTGGGCAATCTTCTGGGACCTGTGACGTGTCCCAGAAGATTGCAGGGAGGGAGGGGGAAGAGCTGGGTGCCTGTAAAAACAGGATACCCGCTCCTCCCCCCAAAAAAATGACATGCCAAATGTGGCTTTTCAGGGGGTCACCAACACTTAAAGCAGAAGTTCAGTTTTTGGGTGGAACTCCGCTTTAAGTACTTGTGACCCCCTGACATGCCACATCTCCCTCCCTGCAATCTTCTGGGACATGTCCCAGGTCCCAGAAGATTACCCGGCCATTCAAGACAGCGCAGTGCAACTCGTGCATGCACAGTGCGCACCCGGCTGTCACAGCCGGGCGCCCACACTTGCAATGCCAGCACCACGTAGAGGAAGGGGAGAGGAGCGAGGCTTTGGGCGGCCGCATCGCTGGACCGTAGGACAGGTGAGTGTCTGATTATTAGGTCAGCAGCTACACTTTGGGAAGCTGCTGACTTTTAATTAGGTGGAACTCCGTCTTTAAGAATATTGTCAGAATTTTAGGCTAGTAGATTATTTCCATTTAGACCTCACTTTCCTTCTTTTTATTAAATCCAACTTTGGGTGGTGACAGCTACATGCAGCCACCTCCTTTCTGAAGCCTCTTAACCATTACAAGGGCGTCCCAGGGCATAAATAATGGAATGGACATGAATCTCTTTTTTTTTATTATTATTAATTTATATAATTAATGATAGTGATCATTGAACAGATTTCACTTATTTATCCGTCTCCTTTTTTTCCTTTATATGGTTTTTGCTGTTTTCTTTATGGAGACTTCTTATGCTTGATTCTTTTTCTCTGTTTGTTTTTTTGGTTCAAGTGCTAGTAATTACCTTGATTGTTTTTAATTAATGAAATACCGCCTCCCCTTTTGGGGTTGTATGTTGGATATCATAAATATTTCAGCATTTGAAACATTTCTGTATGTCATGAGGAAGGCTACAAAAGCCAAAACGTGTTAGCATCTTTTGTATCATGCCTTCATACATGTAGTCAACAAAGAATTTTCTTTGCAAGAGCACTCTGAGTTGCCAGCGAGGGGAGCAGACACTAGTGCTGACGTCAGGCCACTGTCTAATATCGGGGTCAGCCATTGTCATATATTTTTATGATTCATTTTATTTTGTCTTTTAACATACAATTCCAATAAATACAACACTACGGAGGCTTCATCTGGCTCCCAGATGGTGGTGCGAGTTGCTGAACAGCCTTTCCCACAACAGATGGCGAATTAACACTAAGGGCCAGATTCACAGAGAGATACGACGGTGTATCTCCTAAAACGCCGTTGTATCTCTGACTTAGGCCGGTCGTATCTATGCGACTGATTCATAGAATCAGTTACGCATAGATATGCCTAAGATCCGACAGGTGTAACTGTGTTACACCATCGGATCTTGACTGCAATTTAAAAATGGCCGCTGGGGGCGTTCTCGCTGATTTACGCTGAGAAAAATGTAAATCAGCGAGATACGCCAATTCACGAACGTACGCAGGCCCGACGCAGTTTGTTACGACGTTTACCTAAGCGTTTTCCCGGCGTATACTTACCTCTGCTTCTATGAGGCGCAGCCAATGTTAAGTATGGCCGTCATTCCCGCGTCGATTTTTTTTTTTAACGTCGTTTGCGTACGTCGATTCACAAACCCGCTTGTCACAAGTTACGCTCACGCCAAAACCACTAACGACGTCATTGGGAGCAATGCACGGCGGGAAAATTCCCGGACGGCGCATGCGCATTTAAATCGGCGCTGGGACTAGCCTGATTTAAATAGTACACTCCCCCTAGCCGCGGAATTTGAATTCCGCCAGGGGATTTACGATCCGCCGCCACAAGTTTGGAGGTAAGTGTTTTGTGAATTACCCACTTGCCTCTCAAACTTGCGGCGGCGGATCTTAAATCACATAGGTCACGCGGATCTAAAGATCCGCTGATCTATGTGAATCTAGCCCAATGTGCGCGTTCGCTGCTGTAACGGCAGCCAGCTTTTCCGGTGAGTGTTCACTTCACAGGGGTGCGGTGGATAATTCTGGAACACTGTACTGGATCACCTCTTTACTTTTCAAGTCACCACCAAGTTTTTGTGCACATCTTTGCACTGAACTATTGAGCATTTAAATCTATATTTTTCACTACATTGTTTTTTTATTGTTTATTTCCATCCACAAGATTGGATATATGTATATATATATATATATATATATATTTGTTTTAACCATTGACCTGTACTGTCTATTAAAGGACACTCTTATGAGAGATTAATGGAGGCTGCCATTACTGAACTCTCCTTTGAGAATTTTGGTTCCTGGCCGTCAATTCAGATGCAGAGATCTGGAAACGTCACAGTGCCTGTGATTGGCTCTGCACGCTGTCATGCTGAAGATGTATAAAAAAAATATATAAAAATAATATATATATATACTTGGGGGGGGGCACATTAGAATGTATATGTAAATACACGCCCGGCTAACACTTATTAGAGGTTTACCTGTAGGTTAAAGTGGTAGTACAGAGTTTACTACCACTTTAAACAGAAATGTGGGAGAGAGGGTTAGGGCCAGGACACCGTTTAGTAATTGCAATGTTAATTGGCAGACTCCAAGATCTCTATAGGTAGACAGGGAAATGCATCCTGCAAGGGCATCTGCATGAGTAAGCATGCTGTCTCCTATGGCAACAGTCTTGTAACAGTTTCTAACACAAATTGTAACAACTCCTGTATCTCCTCTCCAATCTCTTCTTATAGATCTTCACTCAACTGAGCTCCCAGTCTTTCTCACTAGACTTGCTGATCCAATGCCACTGGATCCCCTGAGCTCTTCCAATCTTCTCAATCAGTATCTTCCTCAAGCGTTACCCCTGCGTCCCTAGCTTGGCACTCACAGATACTGCTCAAGCGTCACCCCACGGGCCTGCTTGGTCCATGGCTTGATACACAATACTGCTCTGCAAGAGTCATCTCCACTGGCTGGGTCCCTGGTTTGGTACCTGTTGACGTTTCCCAATTTTTCACTGTCCCTGGTTGGTAAGAACACTGCTCTGTTACTTGCTTCAGCTACTCACAGTGGTCCCCGGTAATAAGGTGGATGGTCCCTTAGTCACTACAGCTTCCCCTCTACCTCCGATCATGACAGGTTCTCTGGCCGGCAGAACTCTCACTTCTGGTTGGACTGCAAGCCGCAGTCCAAACCCTATGCTGCTATCTTGCTTCTGCATAGGCCCTTAGACAGCCTAGCAGCCAGATGTCCCCAGAATAGGCCTCAGGCCTCCCGGCCTAGCAGCCCAGGGCAACACGACGCACGCCCACCCAGACAGCCGACCAGGTGGCACAGAACCCCAATTATCTGACTCCACACAAATAAATAGGCTCTCCCAGCAGGCAAAGGGACTCAAGAAAATCCCTGTCCATTGGCTGATTTACCCCATATACTCTTTTAGCTAGATTCACATAGAGTTAGGCCGGCGTATCAGTAGATACGCCGACCTAACTCTGAATCTGCGCCAACCTAAGTTTAAGTGTATTCTCAAACAGAGATACACTTAAACGTATCTAAGATACGATGGCTTGCGCCGTCCTATCTTAGGGTCTAATAATTAGGCTGGCCGCTAGGTGGCGCTTCCATTGCAGTCGGCGTAGAATATGTAAATCACTAGATACGCCTATTCACGAACAAACGTCTGCCCGTCGCAGTAAAGATACGCCGTTTCCGTAAGAGATAGGCCGCCTAAAGATAAAGCTGCCCCTAGGAGGCGTAGTCAATGTTAAGTATGGCCGTCGTTCCCGCGTCGAAATTTGAAAATTTTACGTTGTTTGCGTAAGTCGTCCGTGAATAGGGATTTACGTCATTTACGTCCACGTCGAAACCAATAGGCCCTTGCGGCGTACTTTGCCGCAATGCACACTGGGATATGTAGGCGGATGGCACATGCGCCGTTCCAAAAAAAGTCAATCACGTCAGGTCAACACAAATTAACATAGAACACGCCCCCTCAGCCTATTTTGAATTAGGGGCCCTTACGCCCGCTCGCTTTAGGCTGCGCCGCCGTAACTTAGCAGGCAAGTACTATGTGAATCATGTACTTGCCTCACTAACTTACGGCGGCGTAGTGTAAACACGATACGCTACGCCGCCGCAAAGTTAGGACGCCCTTTGTAAATCTAGCCCTTAATCTGTCCTTGCAATGTGCTTGTCTTATCTAATGCCACCAGATACCCAGCCATCTAGCAGCAGAATAAGAGAGAAGTGCAGCAATTCCAGAATTAGGGCGAAGTCAGTTGACCTTCTACCAATTGGCCAAGGCAACTATCACTTGGCAAATAAATTTAAGAGCAACCCTGCCTAAACATTAGGGTGCTACATATTTTTATTGAAAGTAAGTAGTAAAATTACATAAAAGTCTACATGGTAGAAACATATAGCTCATTCGTACATATTCATGGAAAAGATGACCGTATGTTGAATGCAAGGGTGCATTGATATTGAATGATAATGGTACATCAAGAAGAATAGGAAGAAAGGGGAGCGTAAGCTCCCTACATTGTGTGGACGACACAAATATTCATTACTTATTGATTTTGTAAGGAATGCGGACAGTGGAGAGGGACCCATGGGGTTAACACATAAGACCCTAACCACATGTCCTGACTAAGGTAATAAAAGTGTAGCGCTACCCCCGAAGGAGCCGCTGATTAGATTTGGGATCGGCGTATTTAAATTACCTCCGTGACGTGTCTAGGGGTAATGATGGTGATGAGAGCAGTAACGGAATGTCCAGACTGTTGATTGACGTTTTCAATGCTTTATTTCTGGTCCAACATGACCAACAGTCAACTTGAGGTAGATAGGACAGATTGATGAAAAAGAATAAACCTTGCAGATACAGGCAATGGATGAACAGAAGCAGTCCTGCCTCCGGGTAGCAAATCTTTCCTCGTCGCCACTTCAGCCGAAGTGGGTAAAGTGCCCCTGGACAGGTCCCTCTCACAGGCCTGGCAGCCAGAGCGTCACTTAGCTCTCCTGGGAAGGAACAAGTCTCTGCCACAGACTTGGCTCTAATTGAATTAAGATTTTAGGATGAGACCTCTGCCACAGGCCTAGTGCTTTAAAAGTTTGGATAGTAGAGCGAATCCTCCCAGTGTATAATTTGGGGCCACCGACTGACAGTTTGCTGCATACAACCTGTCAGTGTCCGGTCACCCAGCTCCCCAATGGTTCGTTCCAGCCCTGTTGGATCACCTGCCTCCGGGTTCACCTCAGACCGGCTCTCCACCGAACAGCACAACTCGCCTGGGATCTTCTCAATAGAGGTGGGGGACCCAGTAAGTCACTGGGGCCCCTTTACAGCATCAGATGCTCCAGGCCATGAGGGCCCAGAGTCAGGAACTCCACGTAGCACGTGTGCCCCGGCCTGGTAGGCCATATCGCCGGGGCCCATGATGTGCGCACACCCTAAAGGTGGGTGCCGCACCTGGAACCAGGAACCCGCAAAGAACCCCAAGCAAATGGCCTCCGCCACAGAAATAGCGAGAAGCGGCTCCGCCTGGACCCCTCTGGCGCCACCTGCCACCCAGAGATGGAAATGCATCTCTGGAGCACAGAATGACCCACAGGACAGTTCAGGGTTGGCGACAGCCAAATTTAAATAAATCAACATGGGTGAGAGCAAGTAAGTCTCTCATCCTACTAAATTTAACATAGCACCTGTACTGATAAGTACACAGGCGCTACAAAAGATAATATAAAGGTCAATAAAAATCCAGCAACAACCTGTACAGGTAAAAGATTCCTCATTAAGGAAATCTTAATGCATCCTGAACTCCGGCCTTCCCTTCATTCTTACACAGTTGGTCAGGTTCCTCACCGGCACTGAAATTACTTACTCTGATTTCACTGCACACTGTGAGCTTCTCATATTGTGCATTAGATGCTGTAGCAAGTCAGATAGAGCCCATCTACTGGCTGAAGAATGCCCAGCATCATCTTGCACTTTCCTCCCCAGCCTGACTGCCCCTAGCCCATCCCTTTTATTCACTGGATTTCAGTCCTTCCACTCACAGAGGCTAAATATGACATGTAGGCATTACCTAGGATGGTCTGCATGCAAAGACAGCCTGCCTAGGAATGGCCACTGGCCCAGTCTGACATCCACCCACCAAGGCAATTTTATATTTGCATTACTCCTCCTGAGAGCCAGCCCACTGCTTGTATCAGGGCTGAGGCCTCTTGAGAGGTGTACTAAGGCAGGTTGTTGTGATGAGATCACCGTACATATCTTATGAATGCCTTAATTTGCCTTTCTCTCCAGAAGGAATGCACCATCGTTGTCCAGGCATCATCCAGGGTAAGCATCTACCTCCTAGACCGAGATGCTGGATCAGGGAAGAAACAATTTCAAAAAGATTATTGGATCAGTGCCAGGACATAGTCACCTAGAGCCCAGGGCAAACATGCCAAACTCGCCCCCCCCCCTATTATGTGTCAGCAAAATCCAACCCCTGCCCCCCCCCCCAAAAAAATGGTCACTAATCTGCATTAGTCCCCAAGCATAAATCTCCTCCCCCCCAACCAGCACAAATCTCTGCCCCCTCCCTCCATCCCCCAAATACCCCCAAAACAAATGCCCCTTACAAAAACAAAAATCTCCTAGCACAAATCCTCCTCCACTCCTTAAATCTCCCATCCGAATACACATTCTCTCCATCCCAACTCCAAATCTCCTTCCTAGCACAAATATCCCCTATCCCCCTCCAACACAAACACCACCTTATCATCTCTACTAGCACAAACCCCCTCCCAACTCTACCATATCTCCTCTTCTAGAAAACCCCCCCAAATCGACTCTCCTAGCATAAACCCTCTTTTCCTATCCCCCTCCCAACACAAATCCTCCTGAATCACCACTCCTAGCATACACACCCAAATTTCCCCTCCTAGAACAATTCTTACCCCCTCAGTTCCCTTTTGCGGTGCTCCCCCACCTCATATGATACCACAGTGCTCGGGCACCTGTCCCTTCTGCCCACCCCTAGTCCTGGCCCTGTTCTGGCTGCGTTCACAAGTGGTCTGGCACAGATCTGCCCCTTCTGCCGCCTCTCACCTACATCATCCCAGTCTAAGCAAAATCAATTGCCTGGAGGTGAAGGATTGCATTTTAATGTCCGCCTTCTTTGAGAGAATTTCCTGTTCCTGTGTATTGTGACATGTCAGGAATGTATTCCTGCAGACATGTAAAGTAACTGGAAGGTCCACTTTAGATATATGAGTCTAACGTAGTCTACCACACATTATCTTCATGATTTGTTCTCTGTATTCCTTTGAAAGTCTGGCCTGCTTCTGTCCCTTGAGGATTCAGTATGAACACTAATGGGCCAAAGTCAGACTCTTGACTGTGTGCATTCTCTGCCCTTGTCTAAACAAGTGATGTGATTTCTTTTGTAAAATATACCAGATTACAATGTTAGTGTTATTGCAACGCGACGTCATGGATATTCAGGCAGAAACATTTCGCTTCAGTGAAATAAGACGCCAAAAACGCTCAGCTGGCTTAATTGCTGTCCACTCATGAGACACATCAAGACAGCTTGTTGTCCGCTTGTGTCATTTCCTAGATGAGGCCACAATAAGAGAGTCAACCTACGAGAATAGAAACCTTTAAAATTGCCCTTGAAATATGAACACTTTGTAATGTGTTAGCGGTATGACATGTGCTGTATATCAGAGAATATATACAGTGCTCTGAAAAAGTATTCATACCCCTTGAAATTTCCAAAATTTTTCATGTCACAACCAAAAACGTAAAAGTATTTTATTTGGATTTTATGTGATGGACCAACACAAAGTGGCACATAATTGTGAAATGGAAGCAAAATGATAAATGGTTTTCAATTTCTTTTTACAAATAAATATGTGAAAAGTGTGGTGTGCATTATAATTCCGCCCCCCTGAATCAATACTTTGTAGAATCACCGTTTGCTGTCTCTACCAGCTTTGCACATCTAGAGAGTAAAAGTTTTCCCATTCTTCTTTGCTAAATAGCTCAAGCTCTGACAGATTGTATGGAGAGGGTCTGTGAGAGTACCTTAAAAGAGAAGTATGGGTTTTGTTTTTATATTTGATTCATACTTACCTTGGTGGAAGGAGCATCAGACCGATGCTCCAGCTGTCCCCCCGCCGTCTCTGCACTGAGAACCGAGCCACCGAACACCGTCGATGGCTCGGTTCTCACAGACCTCTTCTGCTTCTCCACGTTAATTGGAGCGCTGAGCCGTGGAGGGGCGGGGAGAGGCTGTTTCAGCATCTCAGCGGCTCGAAAAAGCAAACTAGTTCCAGATTAAGGCTCCATTCACACCTAGGCGTTTTGTCGCCTGTAGCGCGACGCTATTGCAGCCTGCAATACGCTGGAGGGGTGATTTAACATTGTCGGCTATGGAGATGGTTCACATCTCCACGCCGAACGCCGAAACGCCGTACGCCTGAAGCTCAAAACAAGTCCCGGACCTTTTTTTCAGGTGGCTTTCGGCGTTCGGCATAGCCGACAATGTTGATCACCCCTCCGGCGTATGTTAGGCTTAAAAAACGCTGCGTTTTGTCGTGGGACAAAACGCCGCAATTTGTCGTGGCAAATCGCGGTAAAATAGGCCGCGTTCAGGTGTGAATGCAGCCTTAGGCATAGATTTTGTAAGTAGAATGTCTTCTCGCACAGAACAAAGTAGAGATCACTCTGGAGTGAATCTGAACCAACCGGAGTTGCCCATCCTCCAATTTTAGTGCCCTTGCTTGCAGCCCCAATCTGCGTATGTTATGGAGGGGAAATGTCTTCTGTATCCTAAAATTAACAGCCTGAGGTCTTCCTGGTCAATTTGACAGCCTCAAGAGAAATCTCAATACGAGAAATGTTGGGGGAAAAATATATAGGCTAGATTTCAGCCCCAGGGAGAGACCAGAGCATCTGCCCTCTGCGCCTTGGCGAACAGAAACAAAGTCAGATATACCCAAAGTTTGTGATTACTGTGGGAAGCGAGGAGGTCTGTCTGTGGTGTAATAGCGGTACTCTGGCCCAATTACAGAGAATAACCCCATGTCTGCCGGTTGACCCAAATCAATCTGGTGAAATGTGCAGACAAAAAATCTACAATTCTCTCACCTTTCAGCTCAGCCCAACAGGAAGGCCAAACCCATTTATTGGTCTTTTATAAACAATATGACATCACAAAACATATGCATTTTCATTGGTTCATATTATACATTCACACCCACTCACCCACCCCCTTGTGAGCACATGTAAAATCCTTTGTCCAAAATCCATACACAGGAGTCCTCGGTCAGTTCTGCAAGGGTCTGACCATATATGGTATAACAGTTCTTTCTTGTCACGGGACACCAAATTCCTTTGGTGGGCTGAAGACAGGAATGGGCCAGAGGATGGAAGTCCATATTTGGAAATAGTAGGGGGAAGGGGAAATGGAGTGGAGGGAAGGTTGAACACATTTGAAACATAATGGAGAAAAATGGCATCTGCTCTCGACTTCAGTCCTTTTTTTTCCAATGCTGAATTATAATTTCTTTAAAACATCATATCTGACAAATATTTTCAAGGAAAACAAGCAACCCCGTGACACATATCTTTCACCCATGCATTGAATCAAAAAAGAGGTTTGGGAATAGAAAACGGGAAGAAAGGAAAGCTGAGGCGCAAAAAGAAGAAGAAAAAGGGGAGAGAGAAAGGGGGGGGGAGAAAAAACACAAAAGGATAGCACTCACATGGGCCACATCTGTTTGTATAGTAGAGGGGAAACAATAACTAAGGTGGATATTGATGGTCAGACTTTCAGGCCAAGGAAGTATAATTAAAAAATAAAGTTTAATATATTAAATTACACAGAAATACATAGTAGTACATTATAATTACAACAATTGACCACTGTATGCACAATCCTCAGAAGTCGCCAACGCACGTTACGCCGTGGGGCTTCTTCAGGACGAATAACGAGGAATTTGTGAGTAACAGAAAAATGGATAGTTTATATAACAGATGGTCCTTCAGGGGATACATCCATAGGGCACATATGGCAAGTTGTGTCGCAAGATCATAAAATAGCCTGTCCACAAATTTTTAAAAGGAGGATCTTATAGAGACAATAAGGTCAACATACAAGTCGCCCGTTTGAATCAGGCATCACAGGAAAAATCGCACATCCGTAGTGCTATGATAAGTGGTCCTGGGGCACACTGGGACAACAGATATCTCATAGACAGCAGTCCTAGAGACTAAATCACGCACATTAGGTCCTCAATAGAGCGGTCCCTAAGCTAAACAACAATGTTGTAAGCTTAATATCAGGTGTCATGAAGCTGAGGAGGATATCGTCTGTGTCCCAGGGTGTACATTCATTAATATCCACCTTAGTTATTGTTTCCCCTCTATTTTCACCCATGCATATATATATAATGAATATAAAAAAAAGAACAATATAAAAACAAATCAAAATAATATAAGCAGAGAAAACATTTTAGTGGTTCTAATAAAAGAATTAGCTTAATTCAAAATAGAAATGTTACCCTAATCCATCACAGTGGTAGGCCTCACCTGTGGACCAGCTCAGAGAAGACGTGGGACGTAGACCCATTGGTTGTGCTCTGGGAAGCTTGCACTTGTTTAAACAAAAATCCGCTGGGAGGTAAACTGCTTCCGGAATTTTGCTGGTGATCTTCTGTCCCAGACTATATGGGTCTTACCTCTTTCAACAGCATATTGCTGTGAGCTTCACCCTGGAGCTGAATATAGGCAACTGCTGCCCTGTTGTTCAGTGTAGCAAAGCCAGCACGTTCAAGACTACCCTCCTTGGCTGGGAATCTCTGCTTGCCTTGACCGAAAGTCCCTCGCAGTGCACCTTCCCGGCTGTCTTGCAGACATTATTTTTTTTTTAAGGTGTGATGATAGGCATCCTGACGATCCAGCAACAGCACCCAGCCATGTGGTTGTACTGTTTAAATGTACTCCATCTTAAAGATCTCAAAGAGGGCCCAAAAGGGTTCCACCTCTTTCCATCTGCAACTGGACACTAGCCACCATCCCCTACGAATTCCAAACAGGATTGGGTAGAAAACCTGCAATCTCTCTTGAGTCTGAAGTGTCTGTAAACATTGTAGCAGCCCACCTGCTGTTATGGCGGAATTGGCAGCTCAGTGGGAGAGAAATGGTCTGGAGGAGCAGTGAGGAATCTCCTGAAGTGACCAGGAGTGCCTGATACCTTCATCCAAGGATTTGTACAACATGCTGTTCAGAAACCCGTGAAGCGTGCCCTCTTGCTCTTACTTTAATGCCCTGTACACATGATCGGAAATTCCGACAAGAAAAGTCAGATGTGAGCTTTTGGTCGAAAATTCCGACCGTGTATACGCTCCATCAGACTTTTGCTGTCGTAATTTTCGCCAACAAAAGATTGAGAGCAGGTTCTCTATTACTATCGGAAAATCCGCTCGTCTTTATGCAATTCCGACACGCAAAAAAACATGCATGATCAGAATCAAGCAGAAGAGCCTAACTGCCTATTGAACTTCATTGATCTCGGCTCATCGTACATATTGTACGTCACTGCATTCTTGGCGATCGGATTTTCCAACAAGATTTGTGTGTATGCAACACAAGTTTGAGCTAACATTCCGTCAGAAAAAATCCATGTTTTTCTTGTCGGAATTTCCGATTGTGTGTACGCGGCATAAGAGTCTGGGCATGAACTTGTGTGACTGGCTCACTAATTTTCTCTCTGCACTAAGATACAAGCCCGATTTTTGGCATCCACTGCTACAAAAATGTTTTTGGTAAGATACTCCCAAATCACGTCTAAAGGGATGCAGACCCTGCCATTTTCCTCAGAGTCCTGCAGGTGCAGCAGCTGGTTGATAATTATGAAACCATTCCCATTAGACCCACCCAGTACGTGGGCTGGTTATTGCTGGTCTACCAGCACCTGCAGATGCTACAGTATGTAGGAGCACTTCCAATCCAGATCTAATTTTCGGACTGAAGCCTCCTTGAATGTGACAGGAAGGTGACATGTCTTGCCAGCTACATTAATGATGCTGCTACTATCGGAGGAGTTTACAACAGGTTGATCTTTAGCTTCCTCAGGGTATAGAGTTCTGACAGCCTGTTTATAAGGACATTTTTCTCTAATGCTGCGTACACACGATCGGAAATTCCGACAAGAAAAGTTTGATGTGTACGTCACGCATATACACATATACATACATATACACACATACCTACACACACATACAAGTGCCACACCTACAGAGGACAGCATGGGGTGCCAGAGGAAGTGTGCCTGTGTAGGGAACACAAAGAGATATTGGCTGGATCCATGGTCAAGGGTCCTACCATAGCCCAGCCACCAATACCTAACGAGGCCATTCACTGTCCTGGGAGTGGGACAAAGTCTCCTTCGGGACATTTTTTTTTTTTTTGAACTAATGGCAAACAGATATAATTTGTCCTCAGTTAAAATAGCGCCCATACTCCCGGCTGGTCATGCGCGAACCAGTGCACTCTGATGATGTCACTGAGTGCGCCCCCACCTAGAAAAACAGAGCTGGACGACCACTTTTGCCCTAAAGTAAAGCCCAGGCACCAAGGAACAGAGTCTCCGCTGGGCAGTGCTGGAGGAGAGAGAGAATGAATGAGAAAGGTAATGAAAGACAAAAAAGAGAGAGACATAGGTAAAAGGTACAGGCAACCTTGTATGGCACAATGGGCCACGAGAGAGAGATAAAGCATAGCTGGTCCCCCATATTCCACAAGCGCTGCAGTTACAAATTTTAAAAGCAGATTTTGTTCCTATAGAGGAAACACTGCAGGGGCCCCGGCAAGACCCACAGAAGGGGTTCCCAGGGGTTTAAGCGCGTTTAGCGGCCCAAGGGCTGGGAGTTTGTGCTGGGAGAGGCTGAACCCAGACGGCTAATGCACAAAGGTGGGGACAAGTACTGCTTACTCTTCACTGGTGCGTTGAGGTATGAGGAAAAAAAGAAAAATCAGTGGGGCCTAACAAGGCCTATAATTTTTGCTATTCACTGGTCCTGAGGGAATGGTCAAGAGGCGGAGCTCTACAACTAGTATGATGCCATGTTGGCGTCAGGAACCTTTTTTTTTTTTTAAGTAGGGTTTGGGAAGGATTAAAATCCCTTTGCCTAGCTATACCTGTCCTGGTAATGCAGCAGGAAATGAGATGAATGCTCTCCAAAGTGAGGCTAACTTCCTTCTTAGCCATGGAACAGGTCTACCCATTGGAAGATTACTCCTCACCTATTGTTCTCGTGACAGCTGTAAAATGTTGTATCTTCCATTAATAGTCATATGGCCAAAAAAAGGTGAATCTCCCCAGCAAGGACACAGACAGCAAAGGGCAGGAAAATAACTGACAAGGGTTCAAACACTTCTTTATTGCATTCAAAACTAGAAAAAAATGTTGGCTATACAGCCATGGCCAAAAGTTTTGAGAATTACATAAAAGCTCGTATTGCGAAATGCTCGTTAACCACATTACTCGCAATCTGAGGTTTCACTGTACCTGAACGCCTAAAAACTCGTTCCCGCGGACCGTCGTAGCTGTACATTGGTCCCTTTAAGCGGGGGTGCCGATGCTCGTGACCGTCAGTCACGATAACCGCCGACCACGAGCGATCACGGGCACGAGAGGCAGAACAGGGACGTGTGTGTGTAAACACACACATCCCTGTTCTGTTCTGAGAGGAGATGCAGATTATGAGTCCCTACAAGCTGGGATCCACAATCTGTCATCTCCTATAGCGAGTCCCCTCTCTCTACAGTTAGAACACACACTAGGGAACACAGTTAAACCCTTGATCGTCCCCTTGTGTTAACCCCTTCCCTGTGCCATTTAAACAGTAATCAGTGCATTTTTATAGCACTAATCGCTGTATAAATGCCAATGGTGCCAAACATGTGTCAAAAGTGTCAGATGTGTCCGCCATAATGTCGGCGCCATTACTAGTAAAAAAAAATATTAAAAAAAATGCCATAAATCTATCCCCTATTTTGTAGACGCTATAACTTTTGCGCAAACCAATCAATATACGCTTTTTGTGATTTTTATTAGCAAAAATATGTAGAAGAATACATATCGGCCTAAACTGAGGAAAACATTTATATTTATTATAGCAAAAAGTACACAGTATTGATTTTTTTTTTCCAAAATTGTTTTTTGTTTAGAGCGCAAAAAATAAAAACCGCAGAGGTGATCAAATACCACCAAAAGAACGCTCTTTTTGTGGGAAATAAAAGGACGTCAATTTTGTGTACAGTGTAGAACGACCGTGCAATTGTCAGTTAAAGCGACGCAGTGTGGTATCGCAAAAAATGGCCTGGTCCTTGAGCAGCCAAATCTTCCAGGGCTGAAGTGGTTAAACCCACAAGTGCTTTTTTTTACCACTACTATTGTTTTATATTGGCTTTTGAAATTTACAAATGCAGCAATTTAGACATTGGATGAAAGGTTTAGCACTGGAAAACACTTTTTGAAAGATAAAAAGTGCATTTTATATACAAAATGAGGGACAAATGAGGAGAAAAGATGGACAGAGGGACATTGCTCCAAATCAGGGCCAGTTTCTCAAAATCAGGGACAGTTGGGAGCTATGCATGTCGCATGACAAAGGTTTCCCTATAAGAGCCGTCCTAAGTAGTCTGACTTGTGTCGGTATGACTTTGTCTGTCCAATTTCAGCTCATAGAATTGAATGGAAGTCACATCCAAGTCGGATTCCTCATCTTAATTGACGTGATTTGGCTCCGACATTACAGGAAGATTACACAGGCATTCCCAGAAGTTGCTTCAAAGTTGTGCCAAAGTTGCCTGGCAAAGTCGCTCGAATTTCATGTTGGAGTAGTGTGAACCTGGTCTAAAAAATGAAAAAAATTTACATGGCAAAGGACGCACAGAGGCGCTATGGATTATCCAAGACACAGCACTTTTGTAGCAGTCAACTTCATGGCTGCTTTTGTCTGTCTGATTGGAACTTTGGACTGAGAAATCTGATAAGGGATGGGTGGCTATTTCAGTGTTTAAACTGCAGCTTAACCACTTAAGCCCCGGACCAATATGCTGCCTAAAGACCCATTTTTTTTTGCACAGTTTGGGACTGCGTCGCTTTAACAGACAATTGCGCGGTCGTGTGACGTGGCTCCCAAACAAAATTGGCGTCCTTTTTTCCCCACAAATAGAGCTTTCTTTTGGTGGTATTTGATCACCTCTGCGGTTTTTATTTTTTGCGCTATAAACAAAAATAGAGCGACAATTTTGAAAAAAATGCAATATTTTTTACTTTTTGCTATAATAAATATCCCCCCAAAACATATATAAAAATTTATTTTTCTCCTCAGTTTAGGCCGATACATATTCTTCTACCTAATTTTGGTAAAAAAAATCGCAATAAGCGTTTATCGATTGGTTTGCGCAAAATTTATAGCGTTTACAAAATAGGGGATAGTTTTATTGCATTTTTATTCATTATTTTTTTTTTACTACTAATGGCGGCGATCAGCGATTTTTTTTTTCGTGACTGTGACATTATGGCGGACACTTCGGACAATTTTGACACATTTTTGGGACCATTGTCATTTTCACAGCAAAAAATGCATTTAAATTGCATTGTTTATTGTGAAAATGACAGTTGCAGTTTGGGAGTTAACCACAGGTGGCGCTGTAGGATT